>NW_006775143.1:923828-1052149 GCF_000442215.2 Lipotes vexillifer | reverse complement strand
CCCAAAAAAAAAAAAAAAAAAAAAAAAAAAATCAGTTTCAAGATACATCTTATTCAGCAAAGAAAACAATGGGCTTATAAATAGAAAGATGGATTACAACAAAATCAGAGAGGAGTATTACTGTGGATCTGATTTAAAGGTACTGACCCCACATTGCATGGGTGATATAATGAAATAAACACATATTTAAAAATTGCTAGGAAACATATAGTGTACATAAACAAAATTCCTCAACAGAATCAGTGAAGTATGTAAGAGAAACAGAATTTTTGATTAGTAGAACTGGCTGTAAATCAGTTGTGTCACTTTCCAATTATGTTAAATTGGACACATTACTGAACCTCATTGAGACAAAGGAGATAGTAATATAGTATCAAATACCTTATAAGAGGATTGAATACCAGAAAATATTAAAATGTGATTTTTGATTATGCAGTTACTGGATATACTTACATAAATAAAGAATTAAAACCAAGAATGTTGAAATGCCTTCCATAAAATCTCAGAAAGAGTTAGTGACAGTTTTGGAACTTGAGCTCAATATCTTTCTTTCAGATCCAGTTGTACTTCTGCCAGGACTTCAATATTTCATTATACTTCTTTCTAACATTGCCTTCTTCCACTAGTTTGAATAAAACAGGTAAACTGACACCCTATATCTACCCACTTTGGACTTGTCTGCTACATTTTCATCTGGAATTAGACTAATATCTTTGTTTTTGAGTTACTCAATGTGGAAATATTTTCCTATGGAACCTGAGCTTTGGCCCGTCACCTCACTGAATATGGACCCAAAATGATCACTTCCAGAGTCATGATTTGCAATCACTTGAAGCTATCAAGCCAAAAGTGAAAAGCTCTGAATTCTATAACTTATTCTTGGAGTCAAGTGTTTTGTCCCTATCAGATTTTTTTTTTTACTGTATTTAAGAAAACCACTATAGCATTCCCTAGCTCCTCAGGCTTCTAAGTCTCCAATGTCAGTTCCTGAAGTAACTAGAAAACCTGCCAAATCTGACCTTCTTTAATCAACATATCTCTCTTTTTTCCAGAGGAAAACTGTAAAGATCAAGTCACAGCTGCACATAATACCTAATTAAACAAGTGTAAGAAAGCAGAGAAAGGTCAGGTTGTCAAAAATCATTGCTGTATCTTTACTGGATTGTATTTAAAGACTGATTGCAGCAAAGAAAATAACTCAATAAGGTGTATGAGACTGGAATAACAAATGAACTCAAGGGGCAGACTTCTGTCTGGCATATAACAAAAGATTTCAAGATGAAAACCTAGGAAACAAACCAAGGGAAATGAAAGGGAGAGAGTATGTGGTGAGTAAAACAAACAGCTGATATTAATATGGAAACGACGTTCCATAGGCCAAGTTCAAAAGGAAACAGACAAAATTACAGATGACAGTTCATCGACTTGATTCTTTTTTCCTTTTAAATCAAGAAATGAAAGGAATAGTTGTGTGAGGGACAGTATAAGAAGAGGCCAATATGATTACATGACCAAGATAAAATAATAAAAAGGGGGGGGTTAGATATTTTAGATCCCTGAAACATATTTAGTCAGTATGGAGAATATCTTTAATTACCTGTAATGATTCAGTGCTTCCTAGGTTACATGTTGTTTATTTGAGGGGCCTTATAGGTATCTTGTTTCTCCTCTACCCTTTCAATATGAGCTGAAGTCGGAGAGACTTCTAAAGAGCTCACCTCAAGGAAACCAAAGAACACAAGCAATGCTCCAAATTAGCAGCTTCTGCCGTGAGAAAGGAGGAAGTGGAAACAGTATTTTCCTCCTCAAGTCTACTTGATTTGTGAAATACTGTAGACATAGGCCCATGGGAAATTCCTAGGGGTGCTAGTTAACATCTGAGTGTAATTTTCATTTCAATACACTTTGGTCTGTTTTTCAACTCTCCTGTATCTCTGAGGATCTGGTGTAATCTGAAGGATAGGTTCTGTGGCCTGTGGGAATGAACTGCTTTTGTTTTTGTAAATAAGCTGGAGTATACATTCTACATGTGTTTGAGAAGATTTGAGACTCCCTCTCAATTCAAGGGAGAAAATATACAATAGCATAACTTCCTAAAACAAATAGGTATGTATGCAGGTGTGTGTGTATGTGTATGTAATTAAAATATTACTTTATTCATTCTGTCATTGGTCCCCTTTTAGGTCTTTCCCAATCACATCATTTAAATATTTGTGAGCTAAAGTATAATAGAATCTATAACTTGCAAAACAGAAGAAAGTACTCTTTTATTACTGTGACAGATGAGAATTCTGCCTTTTCCCTGAACCCTCAGAATGGCATGGGTGCCATCTTGCCATGAATAACTGACAATTCATTTAAATAGTGCACCATTGCAAGTAAAATTGCAATTTGTTGTGATTTCTGCTTAAATTCCTCCCTGACACAGCTGATTTATTTTGCAAATCAGTGCATCTAGAGGGTGTGCTGTGTCGCATTATGGGCCTTTGATATAGAACCTTTGTTTTATAACAGGGAAAATAATTAGCTTTTGGATAAGCTTGAGTTGGGGTGCCAGGCGCTATCCATGGTGCTGAAAGAAGTTATTCGCTCTGAGCTAATGAAGGAACTCAGCCAGGCTCTGCCACCTTACTAATTTGTCTCTCTGGGATTTTAGTAAAATTAAAAATGAGATAAGCACAAAATGGGATAAATTATATAGGAAAAAGCTAGTAAACTTGTTGCTAGAATCTGTAGAGACCCCTCGATAAAGCTGAATTTAAGGGAAATTTTCATTTACTGAATAACTTGTCTGCCGTCCAACCACTAGTTCCCTTAGTGTTGGTGATGGAATTGTTTAGGCATATTTTAATTAAATTTTATATAGGCTTTTCTGTTTGGGATTTTAAAGATATTCTGAAAATTATCAGTTAGTTGCAGTATCAGCATTCATCCTATGCCACTTAAGGGTCTAGTTTTAGAGTATGCCCTTTCCAGACCACAAAACAGATTTGTATTAAAAATTTAATATTATAGTAGAGGTGGAGATAAGTAAATGATAGGTCATTTTGGAAAATAATATTTCACCAAAGAATAATTCATGCTTGTGTGTCTCTCTCCCTTTGAATTGCTAAAATAAAATCTAATTGTTGAATGCCTCATGCTCACTTTGACTTTTGATATGTTGGAACTTGTTTGCACTGAAACCAGTAGCATGTGTAGCCTGATGCTGGTTAAAGGGATATTTAGGCTCAGCTCTAAACAAAATCATCACCAGCTGGTTATTTTATGCTCTTGTTAGGGTTATAAAGTAGCACTCAGGTATACAACAGTAATCACAAAGCTGTGATGCTGGTGGGGGGAGTGGGGTGGAAATTATGTTAAATTGACCTTCATGAATAACAAGTGAGGTTCCATTTCACTTAATTTCTATTCGTTTTAAAACCAGCGTTAGCTCTTCTGGCGCATAATGTTTCATTGTTTGCTGAACACAGCTCTATTAGAATGATTCACTGTCTTTAGTAGTAGTGATTATGTTCCATTTCAATTACACAGTGTGTTATATAGTTTGTTGTCTTACTCTCCATGTCTCTGCGGCTTGACTCTGCTGAAAAAGGTTGAATGTGGTGGGGGTGGTAAGAAGCCAGAGTTCCGTGGGCGAGAAAGGACCCTTTAACCCTTTATAGTATGGCAATGTGGAGAGACTTGGAGACGTAAGTTTGTTTCTCAGAATCGTAAGGCATCACGATGATATTAACTCATCTTATTATGTCATTTAACACTAATACTGTAATTATTATCTCCATCTTCAATATATGGTTTTAAAATTTTATATAAAATTCATGGAGATAAAATTTATACAATAAAACCATCCATGTAAATCTACACTCTGAAGAATTTGATAAAAGTACACACCCATATAACCACCTTACCAGTTGAATAAAATGTTTTTATCACCCCATCATGTTTTCTCACGTCCTTTTCCAGGCAACCTGCTCTACCATTCACCCCAGGTAAACTGAGATTACTTCTATTATAATTAATTAACTTTGACATTTCTATAAATTTATATTAATGAAACAATAGAGAATGTGTCCTTTTATGTTTGGCATAATTGTGAGACTCACTCATTTTGTTGTGGTTTTGAGTATGTTTTTTTTTACCACTTAGTTGTATACCATTGCATGCATATACCATATATATCATAAGTTGGTTATGCATTTATGGATGTTAGACATTGAGTTGTTTCCATGGTGTGGCTATTTTGAATAAAGTGGCTATGAACATTTGTGCAGCTTTTTTTGTGTTAGACCTGTTTTCATTTGTTGCGGGTAAATACCTAGGACTCCACTTGCTCAGTCACGTAGTAAGAGTATGCTACTTTATGAGACATCCGCAAATGTTCTTCAAAGTACCTTTTGTTTTTTTTTTTTTTGGGGTACGCGGGCCTCTCAATGTTGTGGCCTCTCCCGTTGCGGAGCACAGGCTCCGGACGCGCAGGCTCAGCGGCCACGGCTCACGGGCCCAGCCGCTCCGCGGCATGTGGAATCTTCCCGGACCGGGACATGAACCCATGTCCCCTGCATCGGCAGGCGGACTCTCAACCACTGCGCCACCAGGGAAGCCCCAAAGTACCACTTTTAATCTTATCAGCTTCCTCTGACATTTCCAGTGTCTGTATATCCAAATCAACATGTGGTATTGCCAAACTGTTTAATTTTTGTTATTCTAGGAAGGTGTTTCAAAATTAATTTCCCTAATAACTAATGTGGTTGAAAAAAAATTCATGTGGTTATCAGCCATTATGTCATCTTCCCTATTAAAGTATATGTTTACATAGTGTTCCCACCTTGTGGGATTATTTTATTCTTATTATTGAGTTGTAAAAGTATTTGTAATCCTTTCTGGGTAAAAGTCCTTTGTCAAATGTATGTAGTTACACTATTTTCTCCAAGTAACCAGGTTTTTAAAACTTTCATTAACAGTGTCTTTAGATGAAGTCCAATTTAATATTTTATCATTTACTCTTTGTTCTTGTGTTTGAAGAAATCTTTGTCTATCACAAAGTTGCAGAGATTTTCTGTTATATTTTATCTGATGTTCTGATATATGTTTACACCCATGAAACTATCACCATGATCAAGATAGTGAATATACCCATTGCCTCCAAAATTTTACATGCCTTTTTATATTCTCTTGCTTCTGCCCCTCCTGAAACTCACATACTTGTCCACAGACAACCAATTATATGCATATTAACACAGATTAATTTGCATTTTCTAGACATTTATATAATGGAATTATACAGCAAGTATTTTTAAAAATCTATTTTACTTTAATCATTTTGAGATTCACTCATGTTGTATATGTCAAAAGTTTATTCTTGCAGAGCACTTTATTTTCTTGCTGAGTTGTATTCCATTGTACCAAAGAACCACATTTTGTATATCCATTTATCTGTTGAACATTTGGGTTATTTCTTACTTATGTCTATTTTAAATAAACAGGGGTGTGTGTACAGATATTTGATGAACAAATCCTTTGTATTCACTTGGGTAAACATATAGGAGTAGAATGGCTGGATCATATGAAACTGCCAACCTGTCTTCCACAGTGGTTGCACTAGTTTACTTCTGTCCAGAAGTGCATGAGAATTCAGTTTTCTACATCTTCGCTACCACTTGATATGGCCAGTTTTTAAATTTTAGCTAATTCTGATAAGTGTGTCGTGATATCACACTGTGGTTTTAATTTGCAATTTCCTAATATCTTATGACATAAAGTATCTTTTCTTGTGCTTACTTGCCATCTTTATATCTTCTTTTAAGTATCTTTCTAATTTTCTGGCCAAAGTGATACGATATTCAGGTTTTCCAATCTAGCTGGCTGTGAACAGGTACTATGCATGAGGACTAGTCCCTCTAAGTCTTTTGGATGATTCTTCTCCTGGCTTCAGGTAGTTTTCTCACATACGTGCTCTCATCAACAGTCTTCTGAATATTCCAGGACAACTCTCTCAATGTGACTGTCTCCTCTATGCTACTGTGTGTTGTTAACTGTAGCTGTCTTATTCACTTTGGACTCTTTCAGCTCCATCTGCTAAACTCAGAGGCCACTAGCCTCCACCTGTGTTCCCACTCTTTGTGTCATGCCCTGGAAAAGCTCAAATCTGTAAGCTGGGCAAATAGCTCACCTTATTTGTTTCTCATCTTTTAGAAATCATTCTCCTTTGTTGCCTAGTGTCAAAAAAAAATACTGGAAATAATGTTTTTTTGTTCATTTTGTTTGTTTCAGGTATGAAGGTAAATCCAGGCCCTATTATGCCATCTAGACTCAAAACAGAAATCTTCACATCTTTATCATTCATTTTTCTTGACTTTTTTTCCCTGGCTGGAAATTCTAGTAAGAAGTTGAATTGAAGCAGTAATAGTGGTATTATTTAAATATTCTATATTTTATTGACCTTAAACCTATTATTCCACCAATTACTGAGAAAAGAATGTTGAAACCTGATAATATAATTATAGATTTATTTCCCTTTAGTACTGTTCATTTTTTTTGGTTTGGTACTTATAGAAGATCCTTTGTTAGAAATGTTCTTATGTTGTCTTGATGAATGGACTTTTAATATTATGAAATGCCCTGCCTTATCTGTGATAATATTCCTTAATCTGCAATTTCTTTTGTCCAATATTGACATATCCACTCCAGCTTCCTTACAATTAGTGTTCACATGATACATATATTTACATAATTTTATTTTCAAATTATCTGTTAAGTGTATTCTTGTAGAAAGCATGTAGTTAAATATTATGTCTGATATTATCTGCTTTTTAATTAATGTTTTAATCCATTTGCATTTAATGCAATTAATGATATTATTGGGTTTAAGTCTGTTATCTTGCTTTTTTTTAGATATCCTACCTGTTCTTTCTTCCCTTTCCCCTATTTCCTGACTTCTCTTGAATTGAGTGCTTTAATTTTTTTTTATTTTTAACATATTTGATATAAATAAGCCAATAAATAACATAACTCTTTAATTTTTATTCATTGCTTTAAGGTTTAAAATGTGTAGTTTTACTGTATCACAGTATACTTTCAGGTAGTTTTAATTATACTAATTTATATATTAGAATCTTAAAGCAGTATGCAATACTTCCCTTTCTTCCTTACTGTCATCTGTGCTATTATTTTTATATATTTACCTTTTCCATGTGATCAATCACAATGTCTTATTATTTTTGCTTTATGAGGTTATCTTTTAAAGATATCAAAAAAAGAAAATTATTTTATATTTACCAAGTTATTTATTGTATTTGGTGCTCTTCATTCTTTTGTTTAAATCTGTTTCCATCTGGTGTCTTTTTTCTTTAGCCTGAAGAACTTCCTTTTACGATTTTTTTCATACCACAGTTCTGTTGGGAAAAATTCAGCTTTTTTTGATCTGAAAATGTCTCTATTTCATCTTCAGTTTTGGAAAGTAGTATTTTGAAGAATCTTTTTGAAAGCAGTAGTTTTAAGGTATATTTTTGAAGGTATTTGTATCCCTTCAAAATTGTAAACATGTTGTTGCATCATCTATGGCTGTGCATTTAATTCTGTTATTAATTTTACTTTTTTCCTCCTTTATGTAATATGCTTTTTGTCTGCATTTAAGGTATTTTATTTTTTAAACAATTTGATTATGATATGCTTTTGTGTGTGTGTGTGTGTTTACCTTGCTTGAGGTATATTGTACTTTCCTGCTTCATATATTGATAATTTTTTATCAAATGTGCAGTATTTAATCCCTTGGTTCTTCAAATGTTTTTATGCAAATTTCCTCCTTCTCCTAGTACAGTTAAAATTATTGAAGACTACTTGATATTTATCCATAGATCTCTAGATTCTTGTTCTCCTATTTTCAGGCGTTTTTCTCTCTGATTTTATGTTTGGTTAGTTTCTTTTACCCTGAAGCCAGTTTTACCAATCTTTTCTCTGCTTAGAAATATTTTATTAAATGTATCTGTTGGGCTTCCCTGGTGGTGCAGAGGTTGAGAGTCTGCCTGCTGATGCAGGGGAAATGGGTTCGTGCCCTGGTCTGGGAGGATCCCACATGCCGCGGAGCGGCTGGGCCCGTGAGCCATGGCTGCTGAGCCTGCGCGTCCGGAACCTGTGCTCCGCAGTGGGAGAGGCCACAACAGTGAGAGGCCCGCGTACCGCAAAAAAAAAAAAAAAAAGTATCTGTTGACATTTTCATATAAGATGTTATACTTTTCTATTCAAGAATTCCCATTTGTTTCTCTTGAAAGTTCATTTTTGTACTGATATTTCTCATCTTTTTACTTATCATATTCATCTGTTCCTTTAAATCCTTAAGCATTTGGATAATAGCTGTTTTTATACAATCCTTGTCTGTATAAAGTCCTTGTCTCTAATTTCCAACATCACCATCATCTCTGGATTTGTTTTTACTGACTCTGTTTTTCCTCATTTTAGGTCATTGTTTTCTGCCTCTTTACATATCTACTTATTCATTTATTATATGCAGGACAAGATAGATGCTACATTTTTGAGATTCTGGATTTTGTAGTTTTCTTCTAGAGAGTGTTAAGTTTTCTTCTGGCAGGTAGGTAGTTTTCTGGTTTCTGAGCTTTATCCTTTGAGGCTTGATTATGGTAACTATTTCAGTGGGTCTAGAAGAGTTTCAGTCTAGGGTTAAATTATTCTCATTGCTTAGTTGTGGCCCTTTGGGTGTCTTAATTGAACACCCAGAGTATTCAGTGAGGTTTCTCCACTCTGGCTCATCAGAATGCCTGTTTCCCAGTACTGTGTGACTTCCTGACCCTCTGATCATTTCACAGCTTCCCAGTATTTGTTCTCTGATGGACCTTATGGAGTCTGATCCTTTATATTCATAGCTTTGAATTCATGATTGTTTGTGCAAATTTCTAGAGCATCTTTTCTGTGCCACTCCCTTTTCCCTCCTATCCTTTTCCACAAATTCAGCCACCTCAGCAGCCTTATACCCTTTTCTTTTCCTTCTAACTTCATCATGCCAGAAATAATCTACTTGTGTTCTACCCACTTGCACCAGAATCTGCAAATTTCTTTCAGTGCAAAAGCTGGGGCTATCATGGGATCCTTCTGTCATGTATCACAGGCTTGTACAGCCTGTTAGCAACATCTGAAAACTGTCATTTCATATATTTTGTACAGCTTTATAGTTGTTTACGCAAGAGAACTGATTTAGTACCAGTTATTCCATCAAGGCCTAAAGTGACCCCATGAATTTTAAAAATCTGCCAGCACTTCCTTAGTGGAAAGCCTGCACTCCCAAAATGTAGTCTTTCTTACACTCTCCCATCTTTCATTACCTCAAATTCCATTCTTTTGGATATGACAGTGGCTGCAAATTAGCTTCAGCCTGGTGAAATGATCATTGATTTAATGTAAACTAAATGTAGAACATAAAAATGATTTAACCCCTGAGTAGCAATACTAAAGATAGATGATGAGGAAGAATAAAAAGACAAAATTTTTCATGCTTTTCAAGTCACGTAAATAACTTTTAATAACGTGTAGATAGGTCTAGACTTGTTACTTTATAGATAATTAAATTTAGGTGGTCTCAGTTATATATGGTACTTTCTATTTTATCTAACAGATAGGGAAACTGAGTACTAGAATATATTTACTTTGTCCAGGATTCATACAGTTAGTGAGTATAGTACTTGGTCTCTTTTTAATATCTTTTGCATCTTGCTCCAGTATTCTTTCTACTCTTTGGTTCAGTAAGACATATTAACTTATGTAAAATTGCAACTACGTTTTTTGGTTTCTAAAAACAGGCTAAAACAGCTTAAAATCATGTTTTGTTCTTTAAATGAAGTGACCATTAAGTGATTGATTGATACATAAAATTAACTGATTTGAGCATGTGAGTTGCTAAGGAGTTCAAAAGCTTGAACAAACCTTATCCTGACCTTTTGGTATATGAAACTTGACATTAAATCTTACTAGAAAAAAATTTCTCTTGAGCTTTCTACTCAATTTAATTTCCATCTGTTTTAAAAATATAACATTCTTGGGATAATTTAGTTATTCTCATTCTATTAGGAATGTGGAATTAATAGCTAGAGTTAGGATGAGAGGTGAAATCATATGACACTCAAAGACTTAATTGACAACTCTCTCCCTCTCAAACACACACACACACACACACACACACACACACACACTCACACACACCATGACCATGGGCTTTCCTATTCGCTAATCAAAAAAATTGGGGATATCTTATCTTTTTTTTTGAATTGATTTTATTTTGGGCTGTGTTGGGTCTTCGTTGCTGTGCACAGGCTTTCTCTAGTTGCAGCGAGCGGGGGCTACTCTTCATTGTGGTGCGTGGGCTTCTCATTGCAGTGGCTTCTCTTGTTGTGGAACACGGGCTGTAGGGCACATGGGCTTCAGTAGTTGTGGCATGTGGGCTCAGTAGTTATGATGCATGGGCTTAGTTGCTCTACAGCCTGTGGGATCTTCCTGGACTAGGGCTCGAACCCATGTCCCCTGCATTGGCAGGTGATTCTTAACCCCTGCACCACTAGGGAAGTCCCATATCATTTTTTAAAATTAGTATTGTTTTTATTAGTCTTGATAGATCCAATATTGGGTATGAGTTAATGCTGGAGAACCGTAAAAACATTATTTCTAATTTTTAACATAACCGGCTAATGCTAGGACTATCAGTATGGGCTCTTTTGATTAGATGTAAGCACACTGTCAAAGCACACTACATTACATTGTTACTCTGTACATTAGGCTATAGAGAAGCTGCTTCTTTGGTACATCATTCCACCTTTCAACAATCTTGTGAGTAATTATATCTTTCCACATCTTACAGGCTAGTTGAGTTAAAGACAGCTAAAGTTGCATCACTAGTGAGTGACTGAAACTGAGATGGGGACTAAGTATTCTGATGCCAAGGTTATTGACTTTGTAAATATGATATATCATACTTTTTCAGTTTAAAATGCTGTGAAACTATGTCAGAACTAATGAGTGGAGTCCTTCATGGATAATTCAATAATTTCCTTATCTTGATAAATTTTGACCCTTCCAGTGAACTGCCTAGGGATTGCAGTGTGATTGGGAATCTGTTAGATTTTGGTTTTGAATAAAGCATTCTACTTTCATTGATGGTGTTTAGGGTAGGCCTACATTGCTATTGAATGATGTATGGTTATGAGACAGAAAAATGGTTACAGTGTTTGTTCAGATGTTCCCCCTGCCAAAAGATTTACATATAAAAGATAATGACAAATGGAAATAAATTCCTTTTAAATTATTTGCCAAACTTCAGTCTGACATGCTATAGAAAATGATTGTAGCAATCTGTAAAGTGACATGTAACTTAAACTAAATGCCTAAGATTTGAAATGTAGTTGACATGGGGAACTCTCCCTTCCCTGAAGTTAAAATCCAAATATATACCTCTGGAAATCCATCAGCTGCTGGTACGGCAGACCAAAGACAAAAGGGTACATGAAGATGTACCTGAGATGTTAAGAAAGAATATAGGTCCTGTACGGAAAAGAAAAACCCTGTGGCATTTTATGTATTTTGCTAGACACATGGAAAAATAAGGACTACCCTCTTTGAATGACATTCAAATAAAGAGTGGCCCTTCTCTTTGTTAAAGATGGCTGAGTTTTGGAATATGACAACAAAATACATTAACAGTTTTTCCTTCCTAGATTAGGGATACATTAGGGGTATGACTAATGATTGGAAAACTTGAATCTGTTTCTTCTTCAGGCTTTTGGATTTGGATTTTAAAAGGACAGTTAGGGGCTTCCCTGGTGGCGCAGTGGTTGAGAGTCCGCCTGCCGATGCAGGGGACACGGGTTCGTGCCCTGGTCCAGGAGGATCCCACATGCCGTGGAGCAACTGGGCCCGTGAGCCATGGCCGCTGGACCTGCGCGTCCAGAGCCCGTGCTCTGCAACGGGAGAGGCCACAGCAGTGAGAGGCCCATGTACCGCAAAAAAAAAAAATAAAAAGGGACGGTTAATGAAAATAATGGCATTCTCAAATGGAATTCATTTATCTATAGTTTTTATTAAATAACCAAAGAAAACACATGCCAACCAGGTAACCTATTTAGATATGTTTAGAACAGTCAATCCAAATATGAACAGATCATCATATATCAAATATATGTTACATAAAATGTAATCAATAACTCTGCATTTTTTTACTTAATTTCTGAGAATATCTACCTTATATGTATTATAAGTTACATATTACGTATTATATTTATATAATATTTAAAATATGACTATATATTTATAAACATAAATTATAACTATATAAATAATTTATATGCACACAAATATCATGCTATTGTATTGGGAAAGATAAAGGGTGCCATGAACTGATTGTTAAGAGACACACTTCACTGCTTGGAATCTCCACAAACTTTTTTTATACAAGTGTTTAGTTTTCAGATATTCCAAATTTCCACAAATAAGTCTAAATTTTAATCTGATTATCAAAACAGAAAATAATTAAAGAACTTTAAAAGCTTAATAAAGATGCTACAGAGATGTTGACAATATGATGTCAAAATACCAAGGAAAGAAGTTGATGATGTTTCACAAGAAAAGGAACAAATGTGATAGAGTGGATAATTTCTGCTCTACTGAGTTATCCTTGGAACCTTTGTACAGGTTCCAAGAGTACACCTGTGACTCACTTTGGAGGGTGGCCCTTGGCTGGAAAGTACAGACACTCAGAAGTGCTTGGGAGTTTCCATCTGCCTGTGATGACTCTTAGCCAGTGACCGGTGTCGGCATTTCAAAGCACAGCTCCTCGGCCACAGGTACACATTCAGATAAAAAATGACACTAGAGTTTTTCCCTGTGGGCTCCATCCATGGATTCTTTCTTGAAACTTCTCCATTGCATGACATCCTTTCCTCCCCTAGTGAGGGAGCTCTCACTCCCTCACTAGGTTTTTCTGGGAGTATTTCCTTAGAAAGCCACTTGCGCAGAGCTAGTTATCTCATGGGACCAAACTAAAACAGATGATGACCCCCTCCTATTATATAACACTATGGTTTTCTTTATTATATTATTTCATCTTCATTTCTTCTTGTGAGGCCCTCATTTCAACAGTAAAACAAATATCATCCTTTAAATGTTAAATAATTAACCTGAAATCATACAGCAATTCAAATACAAAATCAGAACTTAATCTTGAATATTTCTTAGAATGGTAGAAGATATTGTTTTGAGTGACTCTCATTGAAGTAATTTGTGTGATTTTTTTTTTTCTTTTTTGCCTGGAGGATCTGATCCATGGCAAAGGCACATTAGGGTCAGGGAGCATTTTAGGAGCATCTTAAGGAGTAAATTGTCTTTTCTAATCAACGGTAATGGGAGTTCAACGAGGGGCTGGGGTGGGCGCTGACATGAGTCTGGCTCAAGTGCTATTAGTTCTGTCTCTGATGAAAGACAGATATTGGAAACTGGCATAACCCTCTAGAGCTGATGATTTCTTTCTTGGAGATGGTTCTTAATTATAAATACTCATGAGGTTAAGAAAATAGCCTAAAGCACTACTTTGCCCTAATCTTACCCATAAGTTCTCTATATACATGTATTTCCAGAGGAACAGAGAGAGGCTGTTTGGCCTTCTGCAAAACAATTTTGTGTTTAGTTCAGAACAATGGAAAATAGATCTAAAGACATGTTGGGTCTGGGGCTTCCCTGGTGGTGCAATGGTTAAGAAACCGCCTGCCAGTGCAGGGGACATCGGTTTGAGCCCTGGTCCGGGAAGATCCCACGTGCTGCGGAGCAATGAAGCCCGTGTGCCACAACTACTGAGCCTGCACTCTAGAGCCCACGAGCCACAACTACTGAGCACATGTGTGCCACACTATTGAAGCCTATGTGCCTAGAGCCTGTGCTCTGCAACAAAGGAAACCACAGCAACGAGAAGCCTGCACACTGCAATGAAGAATAGCCCCCGCTCGCCGCAAGTACAGAATGCCTGTGCACAGCAACGAAGACCCCACACAGCCATAAATATATAAATAAATATTTTAAAAAATAGATATATTGGTCTGGGTTTATTGGTTTAATATTTGATGGAATGTTAAAGTTCTGTCATTAAAAGTAATTCTCAATACTTATTAGAAAAGCTATTGTAATTGGTGTCTTCACAATTACAGTAATACACCATATAAGAAATATACTGTCCCAGAGTTCTATCCTATACTTTGTCTTTTATCCTAAAACCACCAACACCTCCTGTCCCATTCTCAGTCTCAGGTGATAATGATCTTTTTTCCTACTCCACAAAGAAATATAGAAGAAATTTTCACAAACTCATACAACTGGTCTAGCCATCTATCAATGTCATTATCCTTATACATAAGCTTCTCTCCTGTTATCTTGTATGAAGAGTCTGTATTCCTATCTAAACCTGCTCTAACAATAGTCTTCCTGCTTTGAATAAGAGGTCATCCACTCTTCTAGTAGCTCAGAGCATAACCCTCAGAGTCATTTTGAATCCCCTCTCATACCACACACCTATTTTGTTGGCAACCTTCAAAATAGATTGACTCTCCCTTCAAAATTTCCAGAATGCTACTGTTATTATTTCTAGCTAAAATTATTACATTGATTTTCAAATTGTCTCTTAGCTTTTCCTCTTCTCCATCTGCAAGAGTGGTTCTTAACCGAGATGGCTTTTTATTCACTAGAGGACAGTTGGCAATGTTTAGAGACATTTTTTGTGGCTACACCTGGCAGTCAGGGACCTACAGACATCTAGTGAGTAGAGGCAAGGGATGCTGCTATATAGCCTATAATGCATAGTACAGGCTCCTATAGGAAAGAATTTTCTGTTCATAAATGTCAGTGGTGCTGATTGAGAAACTCTAGGCTATAGTCTAATCTCAAAGCAACAAGCTGAATGAGTATGTAGAAGGGTGAGTCTGATTAGATCATTCCTCTGCTTAGACCTTCCAATGGCTTTCCAGTTCTTTCACAGTAAAAGCCCAATTCCTTTCAATCACTCACAAGATCCTCAAAGATGCTGTGCTCTTGCTATGTCACTGGCCATACCTCCATTCTCTCTTGCAGCTGCACTGACCAACATACTAACCCTTTGACTTCCTGGTCCTTCCTACCTCAGGGCCTTTGAATTGACTGTTCCCTGTGTTTAATCACACTATACCAGATATTTATAATGCTTACTCTCTCTGTTCCCTCAGTTTGTCTCAACTGGTGACTGAGTCACCATCTCAGTCAAGCCTGCCCTGAATATTCCCATTAGTGTTGAACCACACTCCAGCACTACTAATCTTTTTACATTTTTCGTAGTTGTTAAGGACTGAATTGTGTCACCCTAAAATTTATGTTGAAGTCCTAATCCCTAGTGTTTTAGAATATGACTTTATATGGGGTCTTTAAAGAGTTAATTAGGATGAAATCATTATGGCAGGGTCTAATCCAATATGACTGGTGTCCTTGTAAGAAGAGATTAGGACAGAGAGAGGTACAGAGGGAAGACTATGTGAAGACACAGAAGACAGCCATCTACAAGCTACCGAGAAAGGCCTTCATAATTATTCCCTCCTAATATACAGTGCAGTTTAATTTTGTGTTACATTTATTGTTTAACTTCTGTCTTCCTACATTTGACTGTAATCTCCATGAAGGCAAGGAATTTGTCCTTTTTTTGGTTTCAGATGTGAGATCTTGTTCTTTCCCAAGATTTATACTTTGCAAATGAGGAAAGTACAACACAGGAATTGAAACTGGTTGGCCAGGGTTATAAAGGTAGTGGAAGGCTGGCAGAGGTGGTGGAAATTCCAGGCGTCCTATTTCAGATCTTGTTGGTTATCCTTTGATCCACATGGATACTTTAACATAGAGGATGGAGAAATGCTAGAGCAGAGCTCTTACAACAGAAAATCTCTCACCCATCATCAGCTGTCATATACCAACACACCTCAAAACACAAATAAGGGGCTTCCCTGGTGGCGCAGTGGTTGAGAGTCTGCCTGCTGATGCAGGGGACACGGGTTTGTGCCCCAGTCCGGGAGGATCCCGCATGCCGCGGAGCAGCTGGGCCCGTGAGCCATGGCCGCTGAGCCTGCGCGTCCGGAGCCTGTGCTCCGCAACGGGAGAGGCCACAACAGTGAAAGGCCCGCGTACTGCAAAAAACCCCCAAAAAACAAAACAAAAAAACCACAAATAAGCAATGAGGATTTCATCCAACTGTTAAAGAAATGCACTTAACTTGTTTATGAAGAATAAAATATGTAGACCTGTTCAGATTACAGTACTTTTCAGTGAGTGATGAGAAAGAAGAGGAAAAATGAAACTTTTGAAGAAAAGCTACAGTGTAGAAAAGCAGGAACAGCAAGAAAAAGGTATTATGAATTGGAAGCAATCTATGGGTTTCATGGTTGTTTCTGTGTCTACTATCATGGAAGACAAACATTTAGTTATGAATAAAAATATTCGCTCCTTGTTCCTACACAGGATGAAATTCCACTTTAATACATTAGCCCCTTTCTCTGCTACCCTGCCTATAAGCTTGCCAAACCAGGCAAGTTGTACACAATTAACAGAGAAGCTTCCAATACAAGGAGAGCCTTATTCTCATGGAAGACTATTCCTGTGTTCTCATGTCTCACAGTGGTTTCCTTTTAACCAGAATCATCTGCCAAAAGAAATAAAATAAATAAGCAAATAGGAGGAGGTGGGGAAGAAAACACTCTCCCTGATTGAAATCTATTTTCATCTCATGAAAAATATCTTAATTTTCACTTATATTCCATGCCTGTGGCTAAGGGCCATTAAAACTAATAAAACTAAATCATTTGTGACAGATCTTAGAAAACAGTTTCTGCAGTACACTCTGCTCTCAAACGCTTATTAGAAATAGTGGTTTTCTTTTCAGAAGAATGCTTGCTGAATGCTTAAAGCATGTTGCCTCCAACTTTTGACAAGTTGAACTGGCAATGGAGTGTTTGAAGCAAAGCCTTGACATAAAAAAGATGTTGCGCAGCTATATCAAATATGACCGGGAAGGACACATCAAAGCCGAGAGTGTTGGGATGCAAGGCAGTTGAGGGAGAAAGAGAATCAACACATTTGTTTCTGCTTTCAACATTTTTTGGCATCAGAATAAACAGGGGATTTGCATTTAATGTGGGCAGAACATTCCACAAGAATTTAAGAAGTTCTGTAGTTTCCTTAGGAGTCAAAAACCCTTGGCCAAATGTCATGTAAGCCCTTGAGGGTGTTTTTTTATTGACCTGTAATATGGGAACAATAACAACAGTAATAATATTAATGATAGTGCTTACCTATGTCACACAGTTTTCTTGGGGATTAGAGAGCAAAAGTATAGTAAGGGACTTTTAGAGATTGAACTATTAAGCATGCTCTAATTCTAATGTTCATTATTTGTAATACTGACAGCTATCATTATTGAGCACTTACTAGGTGCAGGATATTTTTTTAATTTTATTGTAGTATAGTTGGTTTACAATGTTGTGTTAATTTCTGCTGTACAAAAAGTGATTCAGTTTTATATGTATGTGTCTGTGTGTGTGGGTGGGTGTATACACATATATATATTCTTTTTCATATTCTTTTCCATTATGGTTTGTCACAGGATTTTGAATATAGTTCCCTATGCTATACAGTAGGACCTTGTTGTTTATCCATCCTATATATAATGGTTTGCATCTGCTAATCCCCAAATCCCAATCCATCCCTCCCCCACACCCTTCTCCCTTGGCAACCACAAGTCTTTTCTCTGTCTGTGATTCTGTTTCTGTTTTGTAGATATTTTCATTTATGTCGTATTTTAGATTTTACATATGAAAGATATGATATGGTATTTGTCTTTTTCTTTCTGACTTCCTTTGCTTAGTATGATATTCTCAAGTTGCATCCATGTTGCTGCAAATGGCATTATTTCATTCTTTTTTATGGCTGAGTAATATTCCATTGTATACATATACCATATTTAATTTATCCATTCATATATTGATGGACATTTAGGTTGTTTTCATGTCTTGACTATTGTAAATAGTGCTGCTATGAACATAAGGGTACATGTGTCTTTTTTAATTATAATTTTGTCTGGATATATGCTCAGGAATGGTATTGCTGAATCATATACCAACTCTATTTTTAGTTTTTTGAGGAGCCTCCATACTGTGTTCCATGGCTGCACCAATTTACATTCCCAACACATTGTACGAGGGTTCCCTGTTCTCCACACCCTTTCCAGTGTTGGTTATTTGTAGACTTTTTAATGATGGTTATTCTGACTGATATGAGGTGGTACCTCACTGTAGTTTTGATTTGCATTTCCCTAGTAATTAGCGATAAGGAACATCTTTTCATGTGCCTATTGGCCATCTATAAGGGCATTTTATATTTATGATTTCTGCTTTCACCTTGGGTACTAACATAGCCAAAATTGTCTCCATGTTACAGAATTGGGTACTCAGAGTCAGAGTAGTAATTAACATTAATTAGTATTAAGATATAATGCTATTACTATTACCAAAGAAGCATTACATGAGAAACACAGAAACAAAGGATATGGTTAAAAGTTAATTCAAAGGCCTGTATCAGTCAGGGCTCAGCAGAAGCAGAACAGATATTAAGGAATTTGTTTATAGGGATGTGACTTTATGCCATTGAAGGAGCAGCTTAAACAGTCTCTCTGGGCTGTGTCTTCACCTCTGATGCTGGACTTTGAAGTCTGCAGTGCAGGCAGTTAGGAAGGAAAGATAAAAAGTCAGGGAGAGCAAGGCCAAGCTGGGACTCACCAAGCTGAGCTGGAACCAACAAACTTGAGCTGGAACCCATGAGGACACACTGGAACATGTGAGTCTCACTCCTCCAACCTGGACAAAGTGGGCGCTCTGCAGGAGAAACTGTGCCCTTCATCTCGGTGCTAAGCACTCGCCTGGCCCAGGAGTCAGAGAAGCTGGGAGAGCATCCAGGCGAAGGGTGAGCAGTTGGCTGTACATGGGAAGGAGGTGAGCCAGTAGATAAGTGTCAAGGTGTGTAAAGTGCAAAGCACCTGCCCCAGCCTTCCATTATAAAACATAACATGCTGCTGCTTCATTTCTGCCCTCCAAATCTTGTAAAAGATTTTTCCTATGGCTCACTCTAACTGGAAAGCTACAGAAAAGGAAATTCTGGGAAATGGTTCTGCTAGTCAAGTTGACATATCACAAAGCTACCACAGTGTACTCTTTTCAAATTAGGAAATTTACAAAGTCATTTTGCTTTGCATTACACCATATTAGACAACAATCTGCTATGTTAAATTTTGCTAACCCTTTCCCCAAAGGAGGATACAAAGACCCTCTTGTAGTCTTTGGGTCATATTCATTGTTCTAGCTGATTCACACTCTCCCTTAGATATCCTACAACTTAAATAATGAGATATATCTTATGTTACATGGAAGAGGGAAAGACAGCAAAAATACATACACACAGTCATATCAAAATAAAGATATAATATTTATCATTATCACAGTCCTCATGTTTTAACTGGTTATGTGGTCATATCTGGTATTTATAACTACATTATTCTTCTCTCTGTCCCATAGTTTATTGTCTAGGGAACACCTCAATTTGTAGTGATCCTTGGCTAGTTGGGTGATTCAGACCTTCACTCCTGAAGTGTCAGGGCCACTAACAGTCCTGCCTGAACTGAGTTGTTACAGATTTTATTTGACTTAATCACAGACATGGGAATACTAAGAAATAAGCCAGAGTTCTCCTGCATTCTGGGAATATTTCTTCTTACTCCAATTGCATAATAGCAAGTCAGCTTCTCTTTGATAGTCAGGATTACTCACCCCAGTCACTACAGTTACCCCATTGTTTGCTTGTTGATTCACTGGCATGAGAAGCCCAAAGTGGCCGGGTGTTGGTCTCAACTTCCAGGTAATTGGGATTGTTGGCAAAAATCAGTGATTTGGTATGTGTCATACCTAGGCATAGGTCATACTTTGTTTCTCACTCTCTGTGACCTGATGGAACTTGAGTGTATTTATAGGTTTAGGGCAGTAGAGGTAGTTCCTGCGTAGGATCAGTGGTCCTTTGAAGACCATTACAGTTTCTTCAGGAGTGGAAGAGTTGCTTCTACTGTCAAAGAAGACTTCACAAAATTTAGGGGTCCCAAATCCCCAGATTTATTGGAATATACCCCTATGCCCCATTGCAAATTTTGGGTCTTATTCCTCTCTGATTAATGACCAACCTTTAATAATAGAGATCTCCAGGAGGTTGGGGACTCAATTTGCATCGTAATTCAGCTCCCTGAAAGATTAGACTTCACGTTTGGTTTTCAGAAATCCAGGCCTTGTGGTCATAAGAGATAATGGGTACTTTTAGGACAGACATAGGCAATTTCGGGTCTGTTGTTCAGACCTTAGCTGGTAAGTTAAAGTTATATGTTCATCATTTTCTTCCCCCATGTTTCCTGCATATTTAGAACCAATCAATCAACTCCATTAGATGCCTTATTCTGACTAAAGTATTCTAGGGCAGCACATACTTAGTGAGGCTTGTTTTCTATAGGCATTTGATTATAGGTCTGCAGGTGACAGTTGCATAACACTTTTGCCAAGACATTACATGGACTACTAGTGTTTCCTTAAGCACTAGAAATGGGAGTGATTCGAGTCTGGGGGGGGGGGGGGGGGGAGATAAGCCAGAAAAGTCCAGAACACTCATTCTTAAGATACAATTCTTCTAGAATCTCTCTCAGTGACTAATTATGTATCAGGTAGCGTTCACTCAGAGAGGTAGAACTATAAGGATATATTTACGATAGGGATTTGACTTTGCCCGATTGTGGCACTGGTTAAACACTCTTTATATGGCTGTTGCCACAGGTAGACAAAATAGATGTTAAGTGAGGAGAGCAAAGGTGTGCTGGAATCCCTGAGAATGATCTGAAACCAAGGTCAGTTCTCAGTGCCACCAACTATGATAAGTGGGTGTCCTGCAGGAGAAGCTGATGTTTTCATCACAGAGCTAAACACACAACTGGTTCTGAAGTAGGAGAAGCTAAAAGAAGATCCAGGAAAAGTAAAGTAGCTGGAGGCCTGGCTGCTGCCTCATGCCAACAAGGTAAGCCAACAGGTGGGAGGCAACCTGTGTGAGGTGTGAAGTACCTGTTCAGACTGTTATGTCTGTTCAGAGACATAAAACCCAAAATAGCTGCTGCCTCACTTCTGCTCTCAAGGTGTCAAGTGATAATATTGCTGGTGGTGCATCTGAACCTAAAATATGGAGGAAAGAAAATTCAGGGAAAAGTAGTTCAGCCTGGTCAAGGGGATACATTACAAAGTCCCATTTCTTAGATGAGCCCCATATCTATATCTGGAGAAACTTCTAATTCTTTCAAATGCAACATTTTTACTGTCCTATCTACATTTTGTTGGGTATTGGTACTAGGAAGAAGAGGTATACTACATCAAGAGTAAGAGTTTCCTGAATAGATTCAGTGGAGAAATGTTAATTTGGGGCATGAATAATGAGACCTAAATAAGATAAAATATGTTCGATATTTACCAACAGTTATTTGGCATAAAATATGTACTTGTAAAATATTAGTTTCTTTTCATACCCTGGCTGTTTTAACTTTAAGAGTTGTGTCAGGGCTTCCCTGGTGGCGCAGTGGTTGAGAGTCCACCTGCCGATGCAGGGGACACGGGTTTGTGCCCCGGTCTGGGAAGATCCCACATGCCGCGGAGCGGCTGGGCCCGTGAGCCATGGCTGCTGAGCCTGTGTGTCCAGAGCCTGTGCTCCGCAACGGGAGAGGCCACAACAGTGAGGGGCCCACGTACAGAAAAAAAAAAAAGTTGTGTCGATCTGTTCTTCTTATTTATAACTTGATTTTCTTACCCATATTATATGTCTCCAATGACCTCTCCGCATTTGCTTGTATGATGAGCAAAGCAAAATAATCCATTTGGAAGGACACTATAAAATGAATAGCACTTTATAAATGGAAAAGTGTTACAGTTATCATATAGTACCTGTTTAAAGTTACTTTGATAATCATTTGAAACCCACCTGCACCCCCTTCATAGACACAAATTTCCTATTTTAATCTGCTGGGATGAAAGGATGCAGAAGGGCATTCCTCCTTCTTACCTTTGGCAGGGAAATGGGAACACATGAAATAACCACAATAGCTTTACTACGTGAGTTGGCAGATAAAAATGTTTAATGTTTGAAAGAGAAATAGTGGCTGTGAGAACTAACAATTGTATTATATTTCTGTGGAACTCTGTGGGGTTTTTAAAAATTACTTATTTATTTAACTTCTCAGTGCATGTGAAGTTCCCATCTCCTAGATGTACTGAAAGCATTGTTTCTTCTTCTTGCCTCAAGAGAATAGTGTTTAAAGCTATACTGGCATGGTTTGCAATATCTCTTTCACTACTCAAGTACCGGTGTGGTCTGAATGGGCTTTAGACACAAAGTTTGATCATCTGCCCTGTCCATGCTATGAAAATTGGGGTTTAAAGAGACACAGGTATCTATCTGCACATCTGGTAGGATGAGTAACTCAGGCAGGTTATCATAATTATGGGAGTGTATGGGAAGGGAAACTATGCCCAACACATATTTAAAAAGAAAACTAAAGGAGGTCGTTGAAGAATAGTGCCTTTTTTGGTACCAAGCTAGCACTAGAGGTGATGAAAACAGAGATGTGTTCTCCTTTCAGAAAGTTTACAATCTATATGGGAGATGAGTTTTACTCTCTAGGAATAACAAATGCATAACAATCAACAATTCATGGCACAAGATTCTATGTTATGGGTACAGACAAATGATAACTAAATATTCTGAGGAGGAGTAGGAATAGTTAAAAATTTATGGTCAGGAAAGTGGGGTTTGATTACTAGCCCTGCTGCTTATTATAATGTAATTTTGAATTTCCTAACTTTAAAATGGCAGTAATAAGCTGTATATCACAAAGTTTTTGTGATTTTATAAGATAATATATTTGAAAGTCTGTATTTGTAGGTCACCTGTCAGTTTACAAAACACTTTTGAAATCTTCAGCTTTGTGGTTCTCAAGAAGAATTTCTCTCGAGGAAAAGTAGAGTTACATACACGCACATGCACACTCATCTCATTGTATGTCATAATATTTAACGTAACTTAAATCTTAAAATTACATTTACAGGATGTATGACATTCTTATGTTTATCCAATAGGAGAAGTGGCTTAACAAAGGGTAAGAAACATTTCATTGAATCATTCAAAATAGCTTTGTGAATTAAGCTTTGAGAAGTTATTCTCCCCATTTCACTGATGAAGCAATTAATATTCAGAAACATTATGGCTTGTCAGAATTTATGCAGAGCCAGGGCTCTTTGTTCCAAGCTAGATCTCCCACACTTGGTGCACAGGGATTATGGACCAGGTTGCAAAGGCTTCACAAAAAACCTACATAAGATTTCAGTGTACAGGCAATAATAGATAAGGGTATTTATGGATGTTAGTAAAGGTGGGAAAGTGAGAATTCATCCAGCTTCTTAATTCTTATGCAAAAGTAGGGAAGAGGCATTGATGCATTTAATTTGTGGTTTTGTCCTGTTTTATTTTCATCCATTTTAAGTTGGGTGGGAATTTAGACCTCTGAAGATGTATGCAAAGCCAGACACTAAGGGAGTTAGAAGTTCCAAATAGGAAAGAAATCCAATCACCATCTTCTCAACGTTTCATAGAAATTCATGGTTCAGTAAAGTACCATAACAAATATAAAGAATCAGGAAATCTTCTAGTGCCTCAGTGATCACAGAGCCATGAGCCGTAAGCAGCCTGGCTCTATAGAGAATAAATCATTCAAGGAAAATCACTTTTTTGATAGAAATTGAAGATTCGTTGTCAGAAGGGATGGTGTTCCTGCAATATATCTTGATTTTTAAGGAACCATGTCCATTGGGGAATTTTACATTAAAAACTTAATTTCATTTGGATTGAATATAAACCTTGCTAAGTAGGCAAAAACCACACCGATGGGTCATAAATTATACATGATAAAAAAGCAGAAGAAAAAAGAGGGTGATAAAGGAAGATAATGAGGGAAGGGGCACAGAGAGAGACAAAAACAGAAAGAGAGGGAGAAACTCAGGAATGTACTAGGAAGGAGGGGTTTTTTCAGACAAAGGCAGTGTATCCAGGTCTTTTAATCTTTCATCAAAAATGCAGTTTCTGAAGATTCTAGGATTTAAAAACACACACTGAGCATTCATGTCAGACAGTTACCTTAGGAGATCATTATGACTAGATCTCTAATTTCTGTTGAGTGTATGATCACATGGATTAAGTGGACAGGTGTTCTTTGGTCAGTCTTCAGAGTATCTTGTAAAAGTATAGCCAGTGGGGCTAGGAACAGATGTTGAGTCAGGAAAACCTGAATTCAAATAAAGGTTTTAGCACTTCTTTAACTCTTCTCTCATTAAGAGGTTAAGACTAATTCACTTCCCTTTCAATATGGGCTGCCCTTAATGACTTGCTTCGAACAAATCGAATATGATGGAAGTGGCACTAACTTCTGAGCCTAGGTCATAGAATGGGATAAATCTTCCACCCAATTCTGTCAGAAAATGCACCTCTGGTGTTGTAACCCCCATTTAGGATGCGTGGCTACCCTGAACCTGGAGAGACCACATGGAGATATCACACAAAAATAGATGAAGATGCTCTAGGAGTCCCATCTGTTCCAGTCCTTAGCTTGTTGTGTCTTCCCCAACCCTGAAGCCTGACATGTGAATAAAGGAGCCTTAGAGATAGTTACAGGCATAACCAATGTCTGAATTTGCATCCAACACCCAGGGTGAAAACCATCTAGCTGAGCCCAGGCAACCAGCAACATTAGGAGAGATAATAATAAATGTTCTGGTTATATGCCACTGAATTTGGAATGATTAGCTAATGGAGCAATAGATAACTGAGTCTGTGACTGAGGACAATTGTCATAAGCTTCAAATGTTTGTTATGATAATACGTACCCCATGAATTGTTTAAAGTGTTAATTCAGATAATCTTGTAATAGTGAGGCAAGAGATAGATGGGCTCCAGGCCAGCCTCCTGTTGAGACTTCAAGGTAGAAATAACAACAGGAACAGGGTAAATAGCTGGATTTTGTCTCCTGTGGACACTTTAAGGTAACAGTAATGGCAGAGGCAAAGAGAGGCTAAGCACTGCTTGGGTAAAAGATCAAGAGGTCACATATTTCTCATCCTTGGGGTCAAGGAGACCTCAGCTGCACATGCACAGAAAGGCTCCTAGGCGAGGCGGGGTGGGGGGGCATCAAAAAGGGAGGGGCTGCCAGGCCATAATAAGTTTTGCTAACTTCCCAAAGGCCCTTGCGCTGACATCCATCTTGGCTAAAGGATGTGTGCGCACAGAATGGAGGGCCCTGAGTCAAATAACAAAGCAAGACAATTGACCAGAGAAAAACAAAGACCAGGAAGACTGCCCCCTTATACATGATTTAAATTTCGCAAAGGCAAACTTTCTCTGAGCTCATCCGTGCCTCTGTTGGCATGTACTCTGCTTTTCTAATAAATGTCTTACTTTCCTGTCTACCTTCTGTCTCCTTGTCAAATTGCTTTTTCAAGGCAGCCCCTGGCCCCTGTGGTCTAGTGGTTAGGATTCCATGCTCTCACCACCACAGCCAGGGTTCAATCCCTATCTTGCTTCCAGCTGCTGCTCACTGCTATCTCTCAGAAATGCATAGTGACTTCTTAACTGTTCTGAACATTCATAGCTCACAAAAATATTAGTACTGATCATATTATTAAAGGTGGTATTAAAGTAAAGGCAGCAGTATATATAGTAGTAAAAGTCGTACTGAGGGACTTAGAAAACCTTCCCAGGATATATTAGGGTTCTCCAGAGAAACAGAACCAGAAGATGAGAGAGGGGTTGGGGTGGAGGCGGGAGACTAAGATTTATTAAGAAGAATTGGCTCAGACAATTATGGAGAATGAGAAGTTCCACAATTTGCTGTCTGTAAGCTGGAAACCCAGGAAAACAAGTGGTGTAACTCAGTTTGAGTCCAAAGGACTGGGAACCAGGGAATTGAATTCCATTGTGAGGGCAGGAGAAGATGAGATGAGATATCACAGCTCATTAGTGAGGGAGGAAAGAAAGAACAAATTCCTCCTTCCTCCACCTTTTCTTCTATTCAGGTTCTCAATGGATTGTATGATGCCCACCTACAGTGGGGAGGGCAAACTACTAAATCCACATATTCAAATGTAATCTCATTTGGAAACACCTTCACAGATACACTAAGACATAAGGTTTAATTTGGGCATTTTGTGGCCAGTCAAGTTGACATATAAAACTAACCACCACAGAGGGGTTACCCCATGAGGTAAGAAGGCCTTGGTAATCAACAAACACAATTTGACGTGCCTAAAACTATCTCATTGCAGATGCTTGCAATTTGAATTAATGTAGCACCATGATTTTCCTGAATAATGTTCTTTGTATTCTGTTGTGCTAACTTTGATCTCTGAGGAAAAATACATGGGTAAGTTCCTGTAATGGTGATATTATGATCAGAGATTCAGAAATACCAAGTCATACTCTGTTAAACAACACTTCCCAAAGCGTTTTGGAAGATACTTTAACAGAAGAGATATTACAAAAGTAAATAAAAATTTACAATATTAATAGCTTTACAGGTGCCTAGATTACTAGTAAATCTAGTAATCACCAAATCAGATAAGGACCTTAGTCTTGGGAATACCATGCTCATTCATGCCTGTGGGAAGAGAAAACCTCTTAATCCATTTATTCAACCAGCTCCTTGCCCTGAAAGATAAAGATATAAGATAAGCAATCTGCCCTGGGGCCTGACTATACCAAAGGCAAAAGAGAAATGCAATAAAAGGAAACTGGGATTCTTTCTTTAAAGAAGAATAGGGCTGCCTAAAAATAAAGCATAGTCCAATGTGTATTCTGGGTTCATAGCAAGAGGAAAAAGCAGCACCTGTCCCCTTAGGAGAGAGCTAAGTGGGTAGGAGGAACAAAGTCTGGCATAGGAAGAGGAGGTGAAATACCCAAGCTTAGACAGTGGAACCAAGTGATTCTTTGAATTAAATTGAAGAGGCCTGTGCAGTTTGTGTTGGATAAAGTCAGTGCTGTTGTCCTGCTCACAACTTAATTGTCCAAGGGACCAATACACCAATGAAATATAGGCTGTATATAAAAGAAGACAAATTCATCTGGTGTGACTCATTATGAAACTTTCCCCAGTGGTGGCCCTCCCAGTTAGATGTGGCAAACTGATCTAATTTGCTTCTCTCTGCAGGTGGCATAGATAAGAAGTATATAGGAAAATAAAGAGTCTCTTAAGCCCAGACTCCATGCCCAAACAATGTTATTCTTCTGCTTCCCATAAAATTTATTACAATTAGACTTGGACCCAGGATGAATACAATATAATGCCAGGAGATCTATCCAGGGTATATCATATTTTTTGTTTGTATCTTCACAATAAAACTCCATAAAGTCACAAACAGAGGTGCTTTAGGCCCACCCCCTATCTTGGACCTTAAAGATCTAGCTAATATCTTCTCTCTCACCCCAAAGAATGAGTGACTTGCAGTTTGGTATCTTGGTTTTATCTTTTTTTTTTTTTTTCCTTCATTTCTCTGTGAAACATAGCACCAAACTTAATGTCTTGCTAAGTATATGTTTTATAAGTTAGCTGTAGTCCTCTGGTTTATTCCCAAAAGAGCTAAAGTTTACTCCCATGCCTTTTATATGTATATTTATTCTCCTTTTATGTATTTTCTTATGCATGAAAGTGAGAGACAAATAACTCTTAAGTGTCTCTTACAGGTAGACATCTAAAATTTCTTTAGCTTTCTTTTTAATGACTTTGTTCTTGACCTTCAGGTTACCCACATAATTCTCTTGACCTTCTCTGGTTAGTCCCCATCCTTCTAAGAATGCAGTGATAAAAACTAGATATAATTATTTAATAACAATCTCAATCTCACAGACTTCAAACAGGTCACAAAGGTCATTTCCTTATGCTTGAATGCCATATTTTTTGGTATATATTTTAGTATCATTTAAACTTTTTTTTTTAATCAAAAGAACATTACACTGTATATATAAGTTCTACTGTAACTTAAGTCTCTAGAAAATGACTAGAGGCTTTCAGTCAATAGTCTTCTCTGAATATGTAGTCAACTGAGCCTACTTTTATAGATGTTGTCAGTAGATTCTTATTCAAGAACCCATATGTAGTGCCAGAGATAAATTTTCCCTTTTGACAAAGGGTGTTTTAAAACAGTTCACTCTTCAGGAGATCTTTTCTGGTCATGCTGCTCTAACCTTTGGAAACTTATGAGTGAGGTTGGATACTTTTGGAGAATATAAGTGCCGTAAATCAACTCTAGCAATTCTACATTATGACCTTGAAAATAGATGTCTCCTACTTGTGAAAGAACATTGTAGAGGTTTAAATTTATAGAACTGGAGTTAACCCATGCAGCTGTCATCCTAAAAATTAATTTATGTACCCAACAAGCTAGTATTGTAATAGAAAATAGAGATGTGGAGTTATACGGGAGATCACAGATGAGGATCGTGACATTTCCGAGTTATATAAAATCATTGAAAACCATTAATGCAAGGACTTTGTTCAGGAGATGAGGAAGCACAATTTCAAAGAAGTTAAGTCACATTGGAAATCGATGGCAAAGTAGTGGCTAGAACCACTATTTTATTGTTTCAAGTCTAGTGTTCCTTCTTCATGTTTCATTGCTTTTGAAATCCCTAGGAAGTCTTCCTATATCCTAATAACTCTGAATCCAGGGAGACCTCAAAAGGACTCTGATTGCTTTTCTTGGTCCTGGTTACAATTTCCAGTTGGACCTCACACCCCAGGGCTTTCCTCTGATGGAAAAGTTGTCTTATTGGGGCCCAGGAGGGAATCAGGACATCTCACCCCTTCCCCTGTAAATTCATCTTTGTACCTGCAGGGAATGAGATCCGTCTTTCTAGATGCTGAAGTACTATTATGCTTTCTGGAGTTCTTCTCTAACTTATTTTCTTTTCTGGATAAATTTTCTGAAACAAGTCCTCCTTCGCATAAGAGTTCTTCAGTCTCTCACCTTACCTTATCTTTGTCTTCCAGACCTTATCTCTTTGTATTTTAAAGACAATGGAAACTGTTGTTTATTGACTCTGCATAAGAAAAGTGGGGACTGATGTGTCACTTATGCAAACATATGCCACTGATGCAGCCTGTAATATAGCATGGTTCCCAGGATAACACATTTCCATTTCTGCCACTCTGCGTATTTCCCTTGGGGCCAGCTGGAAAGCTATGCTGTCTTTCGATATAAGATAGACCTGGATTCTATTTCGGGCACATAAAAATAAGAAATACTCTCCTGGGATTTGTTAATGTCATTACTGTGCCAAACTCTAAAAGGGAATTGGTACCTGATATCCATTCCTTACAGGCACCAGGGGAATTTATTTTTCAGGGGCAAACACCCTAGCTATGGGAAGTGATTCTATCTAGATACCAATGCTGTTAGAAGGACATTTGTCAGTAGAGTATATGCCAGAACTCTCTTCCAGGCTTCCTGTTCCCTCTCCAGAAATGAGTAACAATGCCTCTTGTAGCTGCCATGTATATACTCCTGGTACCTTGGCCCATAGACTAGCCCCATGCCTGATGAGTTTTCATGGCCATTCCATTCAGTGGGGTGATTTGTTCAGATAAAATGGAAAATTAAAATGGAACTGTTGCTGGATACAACATCGTCGACTTTTTCTATTCTGTCAAAATGCCATGGCTGCTCATTTTTTTCATGGCCATGAGTTGAAATAAATTAAACTTCCTAGTGGCAAAACTTCTCTGAGATCAGATTGGAATATATTGATTAGCTCTTTGAGGCCTGATGGATTGGAGGTTCTTGCTTTATAAACACATTTACAAACATGCCTTAAGAAACAGTTGCTTAGCCCTGGGTAGACTGATTGCGTTTATTTAAAACTGCAGGGAAGGGTATACCTGCAACCCCTGATTTTAACCTATCAGTGTTTTCATCCCAGATCAATGGTGACAAGTGAAGTGTTGCTCCCTTTAGTGACTTCTAAGACCAGCTGAAGGCTGGCTGGCCCAGTGATACATCAAGTAATACATCAAAGTCTCAGGAACATCTTAGCTTGTCGCAGAATGTTAGACTATTAGAGCTGGGAGGGGCTTAAGACATCATCCTCAACCTATGAGTCAAATCCTCTAACCATTTATTCAGTTTACACCATGGGTGTCTTTAGAGACGGTTTTAGAGTTAGAAAGGAATTTTAGCCATTTTCTATTCCAAGGCTTAAAAATTCAAATAAGTACGGTTCACTGGGTATATAACATTAAGTGAGTGAAGTGGGTCTAGTAGGCAGTATTGTGAGTGAAGGATGTGGGCTTTGTTCTTGATGGGGCAACAGTTTCTCTACTCTAGATGATTGTTTTCATGGAAGAATGTGGGCTCAGTATTGCCAAATAGACTGAATTTTCAAAAGAATCCAGAAATATGGATATCATAGGACTAATTCCTCATATTAAAAAAAAAACCCTTAAAAAACAAATGAAATGAAAAACCTCTGCAGGCAAAAAAAAAAGGCAAAACAAAAACACACAATTACAGACTGAATTTAGTCTAAGAGCCACCAGAATGGTCTCTGATTTACTCATGATGTCATGCTGGTGAGAAAATGAGATTCAGAAAACTGAATGCCATGAGTGATTGGCATCAAGGACACAGGAACACAAATTTCCACACTTCCAGTATGCTAATGCATGTGCCACCTTGACATGGAGAACATGCCATAATTATAAACCTGTAGTACACTCTAGGTCCTGAGATGGAATTGTAGAATCTCAAGACTAGAGCGTAATGTAACCCAACACCAAACTTAACCGTCCAGAGCTGAGAGCCCAGTCCCTGAATTGGCTTTTCTAAAATCACAATGAGAGTGAAGAGAGCAGAAACTGGCCTGATACGACTTCTACTACATGCCTTTCTAGGAAACTAGGTCTTATGATTTGTTGAGACTTGCCAGACCCTGTATTAAGCCGTGGTATTTAGAATAATTTCAAAAGCCTGAAGGTCTTTAGATATTGAGCAAGATATTTTCAAGTTAGTTCTACTTAAGAAGTCATGGAAGTTTAACAGAAAGACTTTTTATTGCAATTAATAAAACAAATAAAATGATACACCTTGGCTCCAGTTACACTTTTTATTGATACATTGCCCTTTAACCAGAGAGCTGGAATAGGCAGTTGTTGACAGTGATTCAGTATCTCAACAATGGGCAGGCATTATAGCTCCAGGTATCAAGGAGACATTTGATTGGTAAAGGGTGGTGCCTTTCTAGCTATTCCTTTTCTTTTTGTCAGGACAGCAAAAGCTTTCTAAGGAACCCTAACAACAGATGTTAACTTATATCTCTTTGGCCTTAACTGTACACATGACCACCTTTGGCTGCAGAGGACGCTGGAGAAGACTATTTGCCTCTGTTAGAGGCTGGAAGTTGGCATGAGGCTTGAGAATAGGTGTGAGGTAAACAGCAGTATCTTCCACAGGAGGGAACCCCAAAAATTCAAGAAAGTTTACAATCGGGTTTGAAATAAGAAAGGTTTGGAGATTCTCTCTGCGTTATGACCTGAATGTTCCTGTAAGAATTCTAACTACTAAAGGTTGATCCTTTGGACTGTGTGCTCTCATGCTATCATGGAACTACTTGCTAGATCATCTTTGGCTCTGTGCTACTGAGCTGCTTCCACCCTTCACCGAAATGTATCCCTTCTAACGGCTTGGAAATGGTTATTGGATTCACAGAAGAGAGAGTTATGAAGCACAATGGGAACACTGGGGGAAAGGAGCTGTGATTCTGCTCAGATCCTGTTAGAGAAGAAAACATGCTGGATATCAAAGGGAAATTTATGTAATGTATTCCAGCATTGTTTGAGGTAGAGCATCATGTTTTATGCAGTCAGAGGCAGTCGGGGCATGCAGTGAGCAAACTCCGCTACACGCGCTGAAACAAACGATAAAGCAGTGAATGGGCAATGGGCATAAAATTAACTCTGATTTTTATGGGAACTGTTCACAATCCCCATTCTATTCCAAAACTTCCTAGTCTCTCTCAGAAAGAGAGTCTTTGAAAAGGCCTATAAGAATTTTTTTCTATTGTTTACTTGGATTCTAAGTGACTAAGTACCTAGCTCCTTTAAGAATCAAGGGTGTGTGATTTAAGCAAACGGGGTAACCTTGGATCAATGAATGGAAAAAAATGCGAGAGAGATAGAGTGGTATTATGTTCATCTCCTTTAGAAGGAATTTCAGAGAGGTTTAGAGGACCAGGATTTCCAGCTGAAAGTAGGTGGGATTGAATTGGACAAACTAAAAGCAGGTAGGGAAATGTAATTCTTCGAAGGCTCAAGGAAGTTATAAATAGGTATTAATACCTGCAGCTGCAAGAGGGAGTTCTAATCTCAGGGGAGCTAGCAGAGATGAGGATTTCTTCTGAGAGTCTTCCCAGGAGGTGGTAAACATGCTGCTGGACTGACACAGGTTTCAGAATTTTGATCTTTCCTTGTTCATATGTTGCTCTCCTTCACACCAGTGTAGTTTGTGTGAATTTCAGGTGATGCACTTGGTTTTCAGTCCGATTTTAAGAGGATGCATCAGGACATCAGAAGCGTGTATGGAGGTAGACATAATCAAATAATAAGATGAATTAAAACCTATATATAACACATGTATCATTACTTTACAAGCGTGATGATAGAGACTTGCCCTTAGGTGAATGTGCATCTCTAATCTTTGGGCTAGCTAGTCCACCCATAAATTCCATCAGTTAAAAATCAAAGATGCCCTGATCCAACCTGGGTCTTAATGAAGAGTATTGCATTGCATCACTGATCAGAAATCCCTTTTAAAATAATAATAGCTTTTAATGTGGTATATATGGGACAACATAGATCAATTTAAAAACTGAATTAACTAATAATAAAAATAAAATCTTGTGTATTATACTCATTAAGTATTATTACAAAGGGAAATAAATGTGAAAAGAAATGTATCCAACAGTAAGAGTAGTTTACTATGTCCTTAACACTTTTCTAAGTAGATAAATGTATAACGTTTAATCCTCAGAACAACTCTATAGGGTGGATGATATTACTGTTTATATATTACAGATGAGGCATGTGAGAAGCCGAGATTATGTATCTTGCACAAGTTCACATAAAGTATAAATTCTAGAGTTGGGTTTAAATCCAAGCTTTGTGGCTCCACACCTTATGCCACTATGCTCTGCCATAACCAACAAGGATTTCAGAACATTGCATCAGCATATTCCAAAAGACAAATGTGAGTGGCTTTAAAGGAATTAAAATTTCTTATGTGTAACTTTCAAATTGTTTTGCCTCTTCTAAACTCACCTCTGCGGACCGATGAATACAAGTAAGAACACATGGCACCCATAAGCCTCTTGAAGTAGTTTTCAAGTAGTGTTAATAATAGCTACAATTAATTGTCTGGCAGTCTGTACTGAACTTCTTTATCATATTTTATTTAATCCTCAGTATATATCACCTATTATTTAACTGCATGATGCACATGAGAAGAAAAAGGGACAGATAAACGACTCACCCAGAGTCGTGTGGCTCATAATTGGTGGACAAGGAATTTAACTGTCTTAACCACAGTCAATGTACTAAACAGTGCATTGTTAGATTTCACAAAGTCCCTTTGTAAAATAAATATAGTAATTCATTTAACAGAAAAATGGCCATGAGACATTAGGTGAAAGAAAGAGGAAAAATAAATATTAGAGAAGCCTATAAATCCATTAAGCTAATAGAAAAGATTTTGTATCTAACTTTACTATGCTTTCCTCCCTTTTCTACAAGGGGAGGGGCATCCCCAAATTTATAAATGCATTTCATATTAATTTAAAATATAATGGTGGGTGCTTTCATTGGACTTTTTTAAGAAATATGTTTTTGGACCCTCATCTCATGACCCCTTCTTAGCTTCTATCCAAGGGAGGAAGTGTTACTAATCTTATTAAAGTGTCTGAGAATTTGAATGATGAACAGTTAATAGTGGATGCTATGCTGAACCTATTCAAGTTCACATTCTTTTGTTGTTTTGTTTTTTCAGTACAGAGCAGAGCCTTCCTCTTTGGACCTGGCTTGGGTAGGTTTGCTCTTGCCTGTCTGCAGCTGGGTTAGGAAGTTAGACAAGCATTAGCTCTGATAGAACTTAGAGTCTTACAATCAATACGGAGGATGCATAAAGCCTCACTCAGATCTTAAGCCTGGGCTGCATATCCCAAGGCATCTTTAGCCAGAGAACTCTTCAGCAAAGGTGGAGAGTGTTTTATTCAGCTATTAACAAACAAGGCATTTCCACCATCCTTCTGCTTGTTTCTTGTGTATAGTTCTCAGTTCAGAAACCCACTGAGAGGAGTTCCTCTCATAATGATACCGAATTTCCAACAACTTCAACAGTGAGTATTAAGAAAGGGTTTTATTCCATTGTCCATACATGCAATGAGTCTATCAATAGTGTTTAATTTTGCATCACAGGGTCTCGTTGTAATAGCTTCTAGGGAGAAAGCTAGGGTATGTATGAGACAATGGAAACTTTCTCTATACTTGCAATCTCCAAACTTGTTAAGGTGGAGTACTTTGAAGGAATAGAAATCTTTTAATTTCAGTTAAAGTAAAGAACCTTTACAGAAGGAGATGAATCATCCCATTAGGGAATGAATATACATGTTGCAATAAATAAATGAATCAAATCAACATGTATACCTTAAACTTACACAATATTATATGTCAGTAAAGAGGGGGAAAAACCCTCATCACCAAACTCCCAAACATCAAAAAAAAAAAAAAAGGAAGAAAAGAAAAAAAATTTCTAGAAGCCTGAAACAGAGTTGCAGACCAAGAGAGGTAGCTGAGTCATGGGTGTCAGGAACCTTGCTCTGCTGTGTTAATGATCTCAAAAAACAGGATGAATATCTGCCCTAGAGGAGCATCTGAGCAGATGCAGCAATGTATTCTGGGGTAAATGGTAACTAGGAGTTCCCTTTGTGGGGACAAGTAGACTCACCAACACCTGTCAAAACACCAAAAGAAGTGGCTTTTTCCCCCCTTTCTCTTGCTAGCTTCCATATGCCAATTCCCTCTATTTCTTCCAATTTTTGCAAACCAGGTAGTTTGCGAGGTGCTTAAAGCCTTCCTGACCAAATATTACTTCTCCTTTCATCTGCCTGAAAATAGTCTCAGACATCTCCATATTTCACACTTCACTGAAGAAATATTTGTGGCCCTTCTTAAAATGCAAACAGACTCCCAAGTGAAAAACTTATAAAACCATCATTATTCATTCACACCTTGGTGTGAATTAGCTCATCAGAGCCATTACCTAGCAACACTAGGATAGCCTGGTGATTTATGATCTGAGATGCAGAAGAACTTTGTATTGATTAATGGTAATGGCCTGGAGAATAGAAGAATGTTGAGAAGGGCATTGGACCCCTCAGAGAGCAAGGACAAAGCAAAGGAAGGATTTCACAATAGTAGCTAAGAACAAGGACTCTGAAGCCACTCTATCTGTATATGCATTTTGGTTTCACTGTTTATCTTATGTGACCACTCTGTGCAATGAAGTTTTTGTTGTTGCTGTTGTAATGCTCATTTAACATTGTTATTTTAATTTTATGTAGCAATTTCCAAACTAAAATTCAACTCACATAATTCAAGAAAGGGAAGTAAGTTTTTTGAATAGAGATTTTTCAGATGGCCAGGCCCTAGTACAGCAGTGTCAAGGAAAGATGGTCAGAGTTAGATTCAGTAACTTTACTCAAGACAACCAAAGTTTTGAATTTCAGTGTCTTCATCTGTAATTTAGGATTAGTAATTCCTACTCCAAAAGTTTAGAAAGAGAATGTTGCCTTCCATTCCAGTAGACAACAAATGTTGCCCTTCATCAAGCTATCAACCGCGGTGGCACCCTGAAGTTACACCCTGAGAGGAATTTCAGATGGAGAAAAACAGGAAACATTCTGTGCTCTGGAAACAGGACCTAGATAGTTACAGTGCATATCTAAGGAATAACTTCAATGAGCCCAGACTCTTGCACCTTCCTATACATAGTAAAACACTAAAATCATTAACTTGAAATGTCTTTGTGTGTGTGTGTGTGGTTATCAGTTATCTTTTGATGTTCAACTACATGATTTTTTTAGCAAAAATTCCTAAATATCCTGACTTCTCCCTTACCTTTTTGGAGCAGTTCCTCAGAGGTATCTGGGAGGCTGTCTTCCAGGGTACAGTCCTCAGGTCCCCAAATAAAATTTAACACCCAGTTTTTAGGTAGTGTGTTTTTTTGCAGTCGACAAAAGCATGGTTGTGAAGATTTTATGTATTAGTTTATGTGGACATTTGTATGAAACTGAAAAGACTATTTGTTTGAAACTGTGTGATCTTTAATAATTTTAACAGGTATCATGAGATGGACTAGCTTTAAGGTCTATATATATGCCTTTCCTTTTGTTCCTCCTGTTGATCCAGCTAATTGTTTTAGGATGAATGTACTAGTCTTACATTTTTTGTGTTTGTGATGTTCATGTCAGACACTACAATTCCCTCTGACCTATAAAAATTAAAAGATTTTGTATTCTCAAGTTTTGATTCCAGGAAGTCGGAGATTGTTGCAAAGAGTCCCAAGTCAAGTCGTAGCTACCTCTGGAGGTTTTAAAGCATATGATACTCCAGAAGCACCAGAGGTAAAAAACAAAACAAAACAAAAAAACGAGCAAACAAAACAACTTTCCTCCTGTTAACTCTGGAAATTTAAAGGACTCTGTGATTTATATGGCCCTGGCTCAAAAATGCAAACCTTTGAGATGTAGTACTTGAGAAGTCAAATCACTGCCTTCTATAGAGGACGTTAACTTCAGGAGAATAATACCACTCAGTTAATACAGTCTGCTTTTCTTTGGCTTCTTCAAGGTTATCTGAAGGTTCTCCAGAGACTCTAGGACAGAGATTTTAAACAAGGAGTCCATTAATCCTATGGGGAAAAATTACATTTATTTTTACTATCCTGTACTTGAAATTTAACATTACTTTAATTTATTAAATGTAGAAAATGTAGAAAACAAGCTACATTAATAATAGTGGTAATTGTGCATTAATAGTATCTTTACATTGATAGAATCACAGATATTTTCATGTCATATTCCAGTTGTTGCAGATATTTTGAAATATTATTTGCACTTACGAGTACTTGACAATTATAGTAGTTATTAGTTCCATTTTGATCTATTTCATACATTAATAAAAAGCAATATATTACTGTTATCACAAACTAATTTTTAAATATTTAGATAACTCTGGTTCAATATAATTAACTCCCTTTGCAATTCTATATTTTTATGGATTTAAAAACATTATTATGAAAAGGGGCCCATGGGCTTTACCAAATGGCCAAGGGTGTCCATGGAATTAATAGAAAAAAAAAAAAGTTAAAAACTCATACCCAAGAGGAAAGAGTTCTGGACTGCAAAGTACTTTCTATAAACCTTTTATAATACATATTAACATAATACAATTGTTATATAACTGAATGTATTAGGATCACAAAATAAAGCCAAAGTAACAAGGAAGCCAAATTTTCCCTGTATTATGTCCACATAGATGATCAAAGTGTAACCAGTGGCCCAGGAATATGTCTCTGGAGTTATCAGGAACTATGAAAGGTGTGAGATTTAACCCTACTTGCAAGCTCACAAGTTAGCCTGACACAATTTCATGGATGATAACAGAAAATGTGAAACTCCTGGGTCAGAGATAAAGGATTTTGTTATTCACTGCACAGCAAACATTATGAGCTTTAGTTTCCATTGACATCAGTTCCTCTTGGCATTTCAGTCTCACAAGACTGATCAGAGCAGCCCAGTCAGATGCTTTATCCATAGTGGGTCTGAATCATCATAGCTAAGGAATCCCAAGTTTAGGAAGCCCTAATAGTTATAAATGGCTACAAGCAAACCTACCCAGTCTTTATTCTAACTGGAGTAAAACAAACAAAACTGCCCTCTGTCCCAGAAGGAGACATTATCTCTATTTGTTAATTATAAAACAGCTCTGAAAAGATATTCTGGGGAACCCTCATACACTGTTAGTGGGAATGTAAATTGATACAGCCACTATGTAGAACAGTATGGAGGTTCCTTAAAAAACTAAAAATAGAACTACCATAGACCCAGCAATCCCACTACTGGGCATATACCCTGAGCAAACCATAATTCAAAAAGAGTCATGTACCACAATGTTCATTGCAGCTCTATTTACATTAGCCAGGACATGGAAGCAACCTAAGTGGCCATCGACAGATGAATGGATAGAGAAGATGTGGCACATATGTACAATGGAATATTACTCAGCCATAAAAAGGAATGAAATTGAGTTATTTGTAGTGAGTTGGATGGACCTAGAGACTGTCATACAGAGTGAAGTAAGTCAGAAAGAGAAAAATACCGTATGCTACAACATATATATGGAATCTAAAATAATAATAATAATAATAATGAAGAACCTAGGGGCAAGACAGGAATAAAGATGCAGACCTACTAGAAAATGGCCTTGAGGACATGGGGAGGGGGAAGGGTAAGCTGGGACAAAGTTAGAGAGTGGTAGTATATATATGGACTTATATACACTACCAAATGTAAAATAGATAGCTAGTGGGAAGCAGTTGCATAGCACAGCTTGGTGCTTTGTGACCATCTAGAAGGGTGGGATAGGGAGGGTGGGAGGGAGGGAGATGCAAGAGGGAAGAGATATGGGGATATATGTATATGTATAACTGATACACTTCGTCATAAAGCAGAAACTAACACACCATTGCAAAGCAATTATACTCCAATAAAAATGTTAAAAAAATAAAAAATAATAAAATTGCTTTGGCTGAGAAGAGTACCCTGATAGATTAACCATGTTTCAGGGAATGACAGTTGTTGTGCTGCATACTTGCTGAACCTGCTCTGGATTTTCTAATCAAATAGTAACTCTCATGACAGAACCCACCCATTCCAAAGAGACCTGACTAGGATTAAGGATACATGGCCCTGCAACATATCTGTACTGATTAACTCATTTATTCTTTCATAAAATCCTTCATTTATTGCTTCAATAAAAAGTTATCAAACACAAACATACACACACAAAAATGATATTCTGGACCAAAAGCTGTCAGTGTCTCTGCTCACAGGATATACAGAAACATGAACTCCATGGATGACTGTCTCCCAAGAGCAACTTAGGCCACCAAAGGACATTTTCTCAGTGATGAATAATGTGTATCATACCACCTTATGTCATGAGTTAAGTATATTTAATAAGTTAAATATATATATTTAATAAGTTATATATGCATATTCCTCTAGTGATTTTTATATTTTTCTTTAATTTATTTTTCATTTATTTATTTTTGGCTGTGTTGGGTCTTCGTTGCTGTGCACAGTCTTTCTCTCATTGCGGCGAGCGGGGGCAGCTCTTCGTTGTGGTGCACAGGCTTCTCATTGTGGCTTCTGGAGCACTGGCTCTAGGTGCGTGGGCTTCAGTACTTGTGGCACGTGTGCTCAGTAGTCGTGGCTCACGGGCTCTAGAGCACAAGCTCAGTAGTTGTGCTGCACGGGCTTAGTTGCTCTGCGGCATGTGGGATCTTCCCGGACCAGGGCTTGAACCTGTGTCACCTGCATTGGCAGGCAGATTCTTAGCCACTGTGCCAACAGGGAAGTCCCCCTCTAGTGATTTTTATACATGACAAAAGAATCACTGCTCATGAAAAATACTCAGAAAAATAAAACACTCTCTGAGGTATCACTGTCTGAGTAAGACTATTTAGTCCTCATAGTGTTGGATGCTCTCTTTTGGAGTTGTCGTCATCAGAAAAATGAAGGCAGCCATAACTGGGAGACCCTAGTAAACTCTGCCATCACTGGAAGCAGTGAAATCTAAGGACTGAAAGGTACAGAGTATGCTGTCTGAGCAGAAAAATGTTCAAATTAGAAATTAATAACAAAATTCATAAATCATAGATACCTGGAAATTAAGGAATGAAGATTGGAATAATTCAAGTATCAATAAAGAAATCACAGTTGAATAAAAGCTTTCAAACTGAACGGGCAGTGAAAACATGTCAAAGTTAACAGCTAAAGTAGTGCAATACAGCAAAGATAATTAACAACTTCATACGCCAAAGTAGGTAAACTCACCATACAATTTTAGGAAAGAAAAGCCTGACACAGACAATAAAATACTGTATTTTAAAGAGTATTTTAAAAACAGGCAAAACTAATCTATGGTGATACAAACCAAGACAGCAGTTGTCCTAGTGGGGATGTTGACCAGGAAGAACCACAAAGTAATATTTTATGTCTTAATCTGACTGGCAGTTTTGTAAATGTGTGTGTGAAAATTTATTAAACTACCTATCTATAATTTGCATACTTTTCTATATGTATGCTTACATCAATACAAAAATTTACTTAAAGTATTTGAGTAGTAACATGTAAAACATTTATGAAAAACAAAAAGTGTGATAGAGAGAAGTAATATTACAGGCACCAGCTAGAAGAATATGTCAACTACTATCATATGTCCTTGACCCCTGTTTCTCTACAGCTTAATAAAAACAAGAATAACCAACTGCAAGTTTTGGCTTAGGATCCTAATAGGGTTACTGGGATCCTATTGAATCTTACCTCAACCCTCAGTTTATCTATATCATTTTTTAATATTTAAAACTAAAAAATTTGCTTAACACAGCGGATGAACTTAATATTTATTGGAACTATGGGCAATGTGCAAGCTCAGGTTCTAATGCATAATTAGACAGGTGTAGGTATCACTTTATTTTTCCAAGTTGGCTCAACCTTGTTTCAATCTTAATCTGTCTGTTGTGTGTCCTTATCTTCTTCTCCTTCTATGGCTCGTTAAAATACCTGAACTCAAAAAGTATAAGTGGCTGGAACATTCTAGACCAGTTTGGTGGTGGGGCCTTGGAGACACATCTCCGAGATCTATAATTAACATTTTATTACTCATCAATCAGATTTCAGTTTTAAAGTCATTGTTCTCTAGGAAATTTTCCTTTCTAGGTTAGGTCCTCTATCTTATACTCAAAAAAGCTGTACTTCTACATAGCACTCACTACCACTGTTATTAAATATTAATTGTGCATTTGTTTATTATTATCTCTATTTCCTGCCAGACTAGATCAATAAAGTCAGGACCCTTTGCGTTGTTTATTGTTGAATTCTTAGTACCTGGACCAGTGCATGACATTTATTGAAAAAAGTTATTCCATTAATGTGTGAGTGAATAAATGAATGGACTTAACGTGGCTCATGGATTTCTGGATGTCTTCCTTTACCTGCCCATTTGGAGACTTAACTCTTGACATTTCCAGAAATTGAAATGGGTGTTTGGGCCCCTTTACTCCCAATGTATTGACCCATTTAGATACATTTTCCCAATTCAAACACTGAAGGCAAATCTGTTTTCCAACGATTGACCCACTATCCATATGTTAGTAGCATCCTTAACTTCTAAGGCAGATTGTTTCAAACTCTATGCTAGTGGCATTTTATACCAGATAATTCTTGGTTATAGGTAGCTTGTCATAAGCTCTGTAGAATGTTTGGCAGCATCCCTGCCCTTATCCTCTCTCTAGTTGTGCCCACACAGAATGTCTCCAGTATTGCCAGATGTTCCATGGGGGTCAAAATTAGCCCTGGTTGAGAATCGCTGCTGGAAGGGAGGTTCCAGCTTTAAACAATGACATAAAAATAAACTTACCTTTTTCTTTTTTGAATTTTATTTTATTTTATTTTTTATATAGCAGGTTCTTATTAGTTATCTATTTTATACATATTAGTATATATATGTCAATCCCAGTCTCCCAATTCATCCCACCAACACCACCTCCCACCCCCGGCTTTCCCGCCTTGGGGTCGATACGTTTGTTCTCTACATCTGTGTCTATTTCTGCCTTGTAAACCGGTTCATCTGCGTAATATTCCATTGTATATATGTACCACATCTTCTTTATCCATTTTTCTGTCAGTGGGCATTTAGATTGCTTCCATGACCTGCCTACTGTAAATAGTGCTGCAGTGAACATTGGGGTGCATGTATCTTTTTGAATTATGGTTTTCTCTGGGTATATGCCCAGGAGTGGGATTGCTGGGTCATATGGTAATTCTATTTTTAGTTTTTTAAGGAACCTCCGTACTGTTCTCCATAGTGGCTGTGTCAAATTACATTCCCACCAACAGTGCAAGAGGGTTCCCTTTTCTCCACACCCTCTCCAGCATTTGTTGTTTGTAGATATTCTGATGATGCCCATTCTCACTGGTGTGAGGTGATACCTCATTGTAGTTTTGATTTGCAGTGGTAAATGGGAGTGTTTCCTTAATCCTCTATCTGATCTTTCATTGTTAGTGTATAGGACTGCAAGAGATTTCTGTGCATTAATTTTGTATCCTGCAACTTTACCAAATTCAGTGATTAGCTCTAGTAGTTTTCTGGTGGCATCTTTAGGATTCTCTGTGTATAGTGTCATGTCATCTGCAGACAGTGACAGTTTTACTTCTTCTTTTCCAATCTGTATTCCTTTTATTTCTTTTTCTTCTCTGATTGCCGGGGCTAGGACTTCCAAAACTATGTTGAATAATAGTGGTGAGAGTGGACATCCTTGTCTTCTTCCTGATATTAGAGGAAATGCTTTCAGTTTTTCACCATTAAGAACGATGTTTGCTGTGGGTTTGTCGTATATGACCTTTATTGTGTTGAGATAGATTCCCTCTATGCCCACTTTCTGGAGAGTTTTTATCATAAATGGGTGTTAAATTCTGTTGAAAGCTTTTTCTGCATCTATTGAGATGATCATATGGTTTTTATTCTTCAATTTGTTAATATGGTATATCACATTGATTGATTTGCGTATATTGAAGAATCCTTGCATCTCTGGGATAAATCCCACTTGATCATGGTGTATGATCCTTTTAGTGTGTTGTTGGATTCTGTTTGCTAGTATTTTGTTGGGGATTTTTGAATCTATATTCATCAGTGATATTGGTCTGTAATTTTCTACTTTTTGTAGTATCTTTGTTTGGTTTTGGTATCAGGGTGATAGTGACCTTGTAGACTTAGTTTGGGAGTGTTCCTTCCTCTGCAATTTTTTGGAACAGTTTGAGAATGATGGGTGTTAGCTCTTCTCTAAATGTTTCGTAGAATTCGCCTGTGAAGCCATGTGGTCCTGGACTTTGTTGGAAGATTTTTATCACAGTTTCAATTTCATTACTTGTGATTTTCTGTTCATGTTTTCTATTTCTTCCTGGTTCAGTCTTGGAAGGTTATACCTTTCTAAGAATTTGTCCATTTCTTCCAGATTGTCCATTTTATTGGCATAGAGTTCATTGTAGTACTGTCTTAGGATGCTTTGTACTTCTGCGGGGTCCATTGTAACTTCTCCTTTTTCATTTATAATTTTATTGATTTGAGTCCTCTCCCTCTTTTTCTTGATGAGTCTGGCTAAAGGTTTATCATTTTGTTTATCTGCTTAAACAACCAACATTTAGTTTTATTGATCTTTGCTCTTGTTTCCTTCATTTCTTTTTCATTGATTTCTGCTCTGATCTGTATGGTTTCTTTCCTTCTACTAACTTTGGGTTTTGTTTGTTCTTTATTTGAGATGTTTCTTGTTTCTTGAGGTAGGATTGTATTGCTATAAACTGCCCTCTTAGAACTGCTTTGCTGCATCCCATAGGTTTTGGATCGTTGTGTTTTCATTGTCATATGTCTCTAGGTATTTTTTTATTTCCTCTTTGATTTCTTCAGTGATCTCTTGGTTATTTAGTAACGTATTGTTTAGCCTCCATGTGTTTGTGTTTTTTACATTTTTTCCCCTGTAATTTATTTCTAATCTCATAGCATTGTGTCAGAAAAGATGCTTAATATGTTTTCAATTTTCTTAAATTTACCATGGATCGATTTGTGACCCAAGATGTGATCTATCCTGGATAATGTTCCACGTGCACTTGAGAAGAAAGTGTAGTCTGCTGTTTTCGGATGGAATATCAATTAAATCAATATCAATTAAATCAATCTGGTCTATTGTGTTATTTAAAGCTTGTGTTTCCTTATTAATTTTCTGTCTGGATGATCTGTCTATTGGTGTAAGTGAGATGTTAAAGTCCCCCAATATGATTGTGTTACTGTCGATTTCCTCTTTTATATCTTTTAGCATTTGCCTTATGTATTGAGGTGCTACTACGTTGGGTGCATATATATTTATAATTGTTATATCTTCTTCTTGGATTGATCCCTTGATCATTATGTAGTGTCCTTCCTTGTCTCTTGTAACATTCCTTTTTTAAGGTCTATTTTATCTGATACAATTATTGCTCCTCCAGCTTTCTTTTGATTTTCATTTGCATGGAATATCTTTTTCCATCCCCTCACTTTCAGTCTGTATGTGTCCCTAGGTCTGAAGTGGGTCTCTTGTAGACAGCATATATATGGGTCTTGTTTTTGTAACCATTCAGCGAGCCTGTGTCTTTTGGTTGGAGCATTTAATCCATTCACATTTAAGGTAATTATTGATATGTATGTTCCTACCATTTTTGTAATTGTTTGGGGTTGTTTTTGTAGGTCCTTTTCTTCTCTTGTGTTTCCCACTTAGCGAAGTTCCTTTAGCATTTGTTGTAGAGCTGGTTTGGTGGTGCTGAATTCTCTTAGCTTTTGCTTGTCATTAAAGCTTCTGATTTCTCCATCAAATCTGAATCAGATCCTTGCCAGGTAGAGTAATCTTGGTTGTAGGTTTATCCCTTTTATCACTTTAAATATATTATGGCAGTTCCTTCTGGCTTGCAGAGTTTCTGCTGAGAAATCAGCTGTTAACCTTATGTGAGTTCCCTTGTATGTGATTTGTCATTTTTCCCTAGTTGCTTTTAATAATTTTTCTTTGTCTTTAATTTTTGTCAGTTTGATTACTATGTGCCTTGGTGTGTTTCTCCTGGGTTTATCCTGCCAGGGCCTCTCTCCGTTTCCTGGACTTGGGTGGCTATTTCCTTTCCCATGTTAGGGAAGTTTTCGACTATAATCTCTTCAAATATTTTCTCTGGTCCTTTCTCTCTCTCTTCTCCTTTTGCAACCCCTATAATGTGGAATGTTGGTGCATTGAATGTTGTCCACAGGTCTCTTAGGCTGTCTTTATTTCTTTTCAATCTTTTTTATTTATTCTGTTCCGTGGCAGTGAATTCCACCATTCTGTCTTCCAGGTCACTTATCCATTCTTCTGCCTCAGTTATTCTGCTGTTGATTCCTTCTAGTGTATTTTTCATTACAGTTACTGTTTTGTTCATCTCTGTTTGTTTCTTCTTTAATTCTTCTAGGTCTTTGTTAAACGTTTATTGCATCTTCTCCATCTTTGCCTCCATTCTTTTTCCGAGGTCCTGGATCATCTTCATTATCATCCTTCTGAATTCTTTTTCTGGAAGGTTGCCTATCTCCACTTCATTTAGTTGTTTTTCTGGGGTTTTATCTTGTTCTTTCATCTGACACATAGTCCTCTGCCTTTTTATTTTGTCTATCTTTCTGTGAATGTGGTTTTTGTTCCACAGGCTGCAGGATTGTAGTTCTTCTTGTTTCTGCTGTCTGCCCTCTGGTGGATGGGGCTATCTAAGAGGCTTGTGCAAGCTTCCTGCTGGGAAGGACTGGTAGTGGGTAGAGCTGGGTTTTGCTCTGATGGGCAGAGCTCAGTAAAACTTTAATCCATTTGTCTGCTGATGGGTGGGGCTGAGTTCCCTCCCTGTTGGTTATTTGGCCTGAGGTGACCCAGCACTGGAACCTATAGGCCCTTTTGTGGGTCTAATGGCTGACTCCAGGAGGGCTCATGTCAAGGAGTACTTCTCAGAACTTCTGCTACCAGTGTCCTTGTCCCTGTGGTGAGTCCCAGCCGCCCTCCGCCTCTGCAGGAATCCTCCAACACTTGTAGGTAGGTCTGGTTCAGTCTTCTATGGGGTCACTTCCCCCTGGGTCCTGATGTGCACACTACTTTGTATGTGCCCTGCAAGAGTGGAGTCTCTGTTTCCTGCAGTCCTGTCGAAGTCCTGCAGTCAAATCCCACTAACTTTCAAAGTCTGATTCTCTGGGAATTCCTCCTCCTGTTGCAGGACCCCCAGGTTGGGAAGTCCGACATGGGGTTCAGAACCTTCACTCCAGTGGGTGGACTAATGTGGTATAATTGTTCTCCAGTTTGTGAGTAACCCAACCAGCAGCTATGGGATTTGATTTTATTGTGATTGCACCCCTCCTGCCATCTCACTGCAGCTTCTCCTTTGTCTTTGGATGTGGACGTTTTTTGTGAGTTCCAGTGTCTTCCTGTTAATGATTGTTCTGCAATTAGTTGTGATTTCGGCGCTCTCACAAGAGGGAGTGAGTGCACATCCTTCTGCTCTGCCATCTTGAACCAATCTCTCATAAAAATAAACTTTCACCATAATCCTCAAACTCTTTCTCTATCTATGGGGATGGAGCTGAGAGTTGCTGGTCAGGTGACATTGTTTCCTCCAGGTTAGATTTCTCTGCCTGGCTAAGATCCCTCATCTCTGGCCTTGTAAGGTTTTAATTGGGAAGAAACTGCCTTTTGAGGGCATGGTGTATGCTCCAGAGAGTTTGGAAGTGGTGGGTATTATGCACAGTGTTCTATTTTCCTGAAGTGCCTGTATTAAAAAAAAGTCTAAATACTAGGATAATCCTTTCTCCAGCCCCCACATTGACACTTTATTTGATACATCCCTTAAAAGGCTCAACAATCTCCCCAGGCTAGTAAGCTGTAAGAAGTAGGAAAATAACCAAGAGATTTAAGTCTTTTATTTTACTTTATTTTTGACCCAAACTGCCCCTGTGTGAGTGTGAATACCTACACACTACAAAAGCAAATAACACTAGAAGACTAAAAGAAAACTTCCATTTTCAGAAATTATCACAATGTAAAAAAGCTTGAATTGCCATGGAAACAGCCTAGTCACATCCTATTGAATGGTTATTTTTCCAAAGGAGTCCTTGAGACTTCTTTTTTTCCTTTGAAATTGGGTGGAGATGAGTCATGTGTGTGAGAACTGGGGGATGTGGGATTTTCCATCATTGCCATTCAGGGAGCTGGCATTCCCTGAGAGGGATGTGTTCAGCTGCTTCTTCCAGAAGAAGCTTTTACCCCAGAATAATTTGAATAGGCATTTTACAGGGGAGAATGGCAAAAGGTAGAAAAGTGAAGAATGTTTTTAAAAGTGAAGATATTTCTTTTAATGTATATCATTGCAATCATTGTGCGTGAGTAACAGAGGAAATCAGAGAATCTAAAGACCTGAGACTATATCCAGTCTGAGCTGTTTTTTTAATTTAGGCCCATACATCCATGCACTGTGAGTCTGGTGGCCACTTCCACGGCCTCACCTGAGTCTAAGTCTATAACAGCTCCATTTGGATCACGGCAATGAGCCTCTCAACTTAGATTCCCTGCATCCGGACTCACCGCACTTCAATTCTTTCTCTGATGAGGCCAGAATGGTCTTTTAAACATGTAACTCTGATCACATCTCTGCCTAGGTTAAGACGATTCATAGACTGCCCCCTGTTCTCAGGATAAAGTCCACATGTCCTGATCCAGCACACAACCTGTTCAGCTTCAGCCTCATCTCTGCTCTCTAATTTGCAGCAGGACCAAACTTCCTTCCTTTTGTTAAACTCATCATTCTCTCTCACTTTTTGCTCTGTATTCATTCCAGTATGCTCTCATACTGAAAAGACCATATGCATTTCTCAGCCTTCTCCCCTAAACCCCTTGTCTGGTTAATTCTGATGTTCATCCCGAGCTGTCACCTATTCCAGGAGACACATGCTCTAACCAATCCCACTCCTTTCTAAACTCTCAGCTGTCCATTCACCAGACACAAAATTAAGCTAAGACCTCTCTGTGCTTTCATGATCTCCAGATACTCGTCCTACATAGTATTGAATTTATATGTTTACTTGTCCGTCTTCCCACTGAGAGTTCCTTGAAGGGAAGAGCTATGTTTTACCCACCTCTTTGTCTTCAGTTTCTAGTATCTTGGTATCAAATTGATGCTCAGTAATTATTTATTGAATGGACAAATGAGTAACTTAATGAATAAACATAAACACGAATAAGTGAATGAATGTGTGAATGACTAAGTAAGCTCCAAAATCCTACTTGACTCATGGACAAAGTTCTGTTTTCTTTTTCTCACTACTACTGTGATACTTACATACTCTATTCCTGCATTTAAACATCTCCTGCCACTTACATTATCTTCCTCACTTATTTTCCTTCCTACTACCTCCATCTTTCCCTGCCTTTCATCTTTTCTCCCTTTTTCTTTTCCTCCTTCACTCTTTTCAGTTTTTAAATGAGGAACTAGATGTTCAGTGGCATTGAGTGACTTACACATAAATCACAAAGCTATTAATTAATTAGTGGAGTCCATTGCAGAGCAGGGATGTCCTGGGTCCAGTGTGTTGCTCCATCCTGCAAAGATGCCATTTAATTTCCACTCTAATTTGAGTTGTTCTGGAATATACCAATTTTGTCTTCCTCTCTGTTCCAAGCTTTGAATTAAGACATTTTCTGTTTCTGAGTTACAGCATCCTGCTCCTCACTCCATCTTTTTTGCTTTTTCCACACTTCCGTTTTTGATTTGGGATGCTTTTCTCTCTGGATCCTTGAAAACTACCCAGCATAATGGAAAATGAACTGACCTGGGATACAAGGAGCCCGAGTTCTGTCTGTCATTAGCTGTGTAGCTTATGTGACCTCTCTGATCCACACTATCCTCACCCAACAAAGAGGATCAATGATAACCACCTCCCTAAGTCCCTTAGAGGACTGAGGTTGTGTGAATGCATTTTGTAAATGTTAGAGTTACTTAAAGTTGGAAGTTTTGTTAATTAACGTTACCGTGTGTTTTCCCAAGCCTCCTATGTCTTCACGGATAAGCGACAGTTCCTGGCAAGCCAGGAGGTCTTATTTCTTGGGTCCTAGTATCCTTCTCATTTCTACTGTTTCTGCCTCCCCTGGGTCTTTACCGGGCAGATGAGGCCTGCAAACACAGCTCATTTTAGATTGGGCCAGAGTGTTTTCTCTTGCCAGATAAATCCCAGCATGTCCTTACTGCACAGTTTTCTAGATCCTGGATATAACAATTATGAATACACCAGAGTCACTGTGTAAAGACGAGGAAGCTAGCACCATTGATTACCTCCCTGGAAAGCCCTGTGTCCCACACTCTCCTGAACCCAAAGGCTGATTAATCAAAATGAAGCCTGCAGGTGGTTCTTGGATAGGCCTATTCCTTGGACATGATTGGTGATCCCAGGAAAGAAGAGTCTCTCTTTTGGTTTAATCTTATTTGTCTATCCCCAGAGAAGACCAAGAATTCTTCCACCCGCACACTTCTTTCCCTTTGCCTGAATGAAGCACAAGCAACACTTACTAATAAAATGTCTTGAATGGGAATAGGACTTGCAGATAAAAGTTTAAGTGCTGTAACACCTATTCTTTTTTCTCTTTGAATAAAAGAAAAACTATGGTTTAGGGTGTTAGGACTCTTAAGATATTGTTCTTGCCCTATTCAGTTATGAGACCTGGCTACATTCATGCAGTGACTTAGTGATCAGGTTGCAACTATGGTGATGATGGCTACACAGGTTGCCTTTAGACGAAAATAGGCCTGGCTTTGCAACTCAGGTGTATGATTTTAGGCCAGTTACCTGACCCCTTCTAACACTCTCTCCTTATCTATAAAATAGAGGTGATAATACATACATCACAGGATTTTTGCAAAGATTAAACAAGATACCTTATGACATAAGGGTGCCTTATCAAAACTTTATATTTAGTAAGCATGTAATAAAGTGTTTTTATTAGAACTTCAAATTTCAGATAAATGATCTGAGTTAAATTCTTTGAAGTAAGGAGGGTATGAGATAGGATCCCATCCTATTTGCAAAGGAAAAAATTAAGCGTATAGATATGCAAAAATTCATTTAGCCTTACACTTTAGATTTGGGCACTTAATTGTATGTAAATTTATTTTAATAATCATGTGAAAAACAAAATAAAACTAAAACTAGGAAAATAAAACTTTAAATGTATTATATCAGTTAATCACCAGTGCTTTAATTTTCTCATTGTGGAGATGATAAAATAATCTAAAAGCTGTAAAATGACTTTCTCAAGGTCACTTTACAAATAGCAGAGCCAAGTCTGGAACCCAAATCATCTGATTCTGTCACCACAGGCTGGGCCCACCATGAGTATGGCTAAGCTTGGTGACCAGGTGATCTTAGCTGACTTGGTGAAAACTGTTTCAAATGCCCCTGTTAACAAATAAATTTTCTCTTTGCTATCTCGTGTTCTTGGTCATTTGATTTAAGAAAAATAATTGAACTAGGTAGAATACTTGGATTGGCGATCCATTAGTCAACATCATCCTATCATCCAAGTTTGAATCTTGAGAATCACTGATTTAGGTGTAAGTTCATTGGATTGGTTCTCAAAAATCATGGGTTCTACTTCTAGTTCTCCCTTTAGCTACCTAAGTGATCCTGGGGGGAAATCCTTTCTTTTATCTTGGATGCTATTTCTTTAGGTTTAAAGTAAAATCATGGGGGGAAACTCAAGTCAGTTTAGCGTTATAACATTTATGAAAACATGGACATAACCACAAGTCATTCCATGACTTAGAATGAAGAGAGGTTGTGCTTCACTAATAAACATAATTTAATGCTGTTTGATTGAGAATGGGAGGGTACTGAACTAATAAAAATAATGATGATGACCACTTACTTAGATCTTCTGATGTGCCTTCTGCTTGAAATGTACTATCCTGCTTAATCGTATCAAAATCTTCATAATATCATAATAATGTCTGATATTATAGAAAGACAACCTAAATATTAGATATTATAAATAACCTCACCAAAATCAAGTGGTGTAGACAGGGTTAGAACCCAGATTTCACTGTCACCAAAGCTATATTGTCTCTCTCAGTGGGATTTCTGGGGTCACAGTCTTTTGCTTCATCTTGTCTTCAACCAAATGAAAAGAGAGAAAATTTACAATCTTTCTTTTATGAGACAAGAAAACCAGTTGGGAAGTGTCTGTTGATGAAGCTGTGAGTAACACGTTGGGAATCTCAATAGTTATAATGAAAACTGTAGGGAGAGAGATACTGACTGAAGACAGTGACCTAAAAATTCAATAGAAGTAAAAAATTGTGTGAGAGTCTATTGAAAAAAATGGGGATATTGAACCGGAGAAGAAACAGCTAAGGAGAAATATGTCATGTCCTACAAATATCTGTAGTGGTGCCATGGGGAAGATGAAGAGTATGTATTCAGTGTGATGTAATAGCAGCACCAGGAGCAAAGAGAGGTGATGTATCAGGATTAAGAACAAAGAATGAGACAGACCAGAGTTCAGCCCCAGCTCTGGTACTGATCAGACTGTGACCATATGGGAACTTTCTCAAAATTTCTAAGCCTAAAGTTCTCCTATGCAAAATGGAGGTAGAAATATTTGTCTCACTGTGTCATTATAGGAATTAAAGGACTAAATGAATGTGAAACACATAAGAAGGTGTCTGGTGTATAGTAAGAATTAATTAAATGTAGTTCCTCTTCTTCCTGCAGTGTTTTTACTTTGTACCCCTAAGTAGTTTCCCCTTCTTTCCCCCCCATTCTTCTCTCCTCCTTTTTCTTTTTTTTTGCTTTTCCCCACTTCTTGTATTTTTCCTTATCTTCTTTGTTCTCCCTTCCTCATCCCTCTTTTATTTTTCCTCTTCTCCTGGTGGAAATCACATATAACCCCCAATGTGAAATAACTATTGACTCAGAAGCACAAAATTGTTAGAAATTATAGTAAACAGCAGGGTTCAAATCTGAAATAGATTGCTTCAAGTGATAGAGTTCCCTATCATTATTATCACTACGATTATTCAAACTTAGTTTCAACCCATGTATCAAATAATGTAGATGAATCATACTTAGAGTCTTGACAGAAAAAACAACCGACGTAGCTTAAAGAGTAAGACAATTATTGAGTGTTTACTACATGCTCAATGGAATTTTAGTGACTGAGGTATAGAAAAGAGGAATAGAAACCATTCCCAACTCTTGAGAGAAGCCCAAGAACAGATGTCAGAAACAAAAGCTAAAATTAAGCTTCAGGGACCTCACTTGTATGAACTCCTTCTCGTTCCCTGAGAGCTAATAATAATTAGTTAAGATTGCTCTACCCTTCCCCTGTAACTCCCCCTCCATCACATTTTCCCTTGTAGTAGGTGACTTTGGAGTAGCCATGAGAAGTTTTGCCTCAGAAGAGGTGAATAGTTTGAGGTTAATGGGAAATTGTCACACTGTTCATAAACATTCAAGTTGGACTGCGAGGGATAGGAGTTTGCTAGCTTGAAATGTGAAAGAGGGAAATAGCAAAAGAAGATGGTTAAATGGTAATGGTTAAATGGTTAGATATAGAGGGCAGAAGGCAAAGATGATGGAAGATAAAGGCTGGGAAGTTTAGTTAGAGTCAGATTGTGAAGCGTCTTGATATCAGTAAAAGGAAATAATGTCGCCAAAGGAATTTTTACTCTAGGGAATGGCATGAGCAAAACACAATATAGTGTAAAGAGCATGAGTCAGACAGACCTGGATTCATATCCTATCTCTGACTTCACTAAACAGGTAGGCTCATAAAATGTGTTTAAGCTCACATCTCACTGGGGAGGAAATTTAACATAATGGTTGAAAGCGTGGGTCCTTGAGTCTGCTTGTTTGAGTCTGAAGCTTAGCTACGTAATTTGCCAACTATGTAACCAGGAGAAGGTTGATTAACATCTCTGAGTCTCGGTTTCTTTATCTGTAAAATGGACATAAAGATTAAAAGAACCCAAACAAACAAGAAAAACCAGCCTGTAATTCTTAGGGAGGATTAAATGAGGCAGGGAATGTAAAATCTCTGCACAAATGGGAAGCTTGGTGATGCTAGTTTAGTTTCTCCCTCTATTAAAACTGATTATTCTTTTGAGCAGAGGCTTGATTGGAAGGAGGCAAGACTAGAGATGGGTACACGTGTTAAGAAAGATGAAAACCTAGGTGAAAACCAGAGCTATGGGAATGTATAAAGTGGAGAATGGATTTGAGAGATAGAATAATCAGGACTTAACACCCAGTGGCATAGGCAATTTGGAGGAGGAAAGGCCACTGAGAAGTGAGAGGCTTTTATCCTGAATTACTGTTATTGTTAGTGTCTTAAAGACAGCGAGGTTGGGAGAAAGCCGTATCACACTCTTTTAATTAAATGAAAGAAAAATTTTGGAAGGGTAATGGTGTATCTCACATGATCCAAGAAAAAGTTCAACAGCCAGGCCAGAGGAATAAGGCAGTTCTAGGAAAAAAACAGTTGTTCATAGTCTCTAATTTTTGTGGTTTACTACAAATATGACTCAATAACTCCAGTCTCCAAGTCTCTTATGTCTTATTTGAAATTGTGAGAAGAGATAAACCAATAGGTCATTGGCCAGATCCTTGCGTGTCTTCTTTGAGCCAGGTATCCAGTCCTATGAGATGTTGGAGAAATTCTCAGAGAAAAGAGAAGCATTTTCTAAATGTGGTGATGTTATTAATTTTGAATAAGCAATTTGTGACATAGAAGGAGAGAAGTGGAAAGGAGGCATCTTTGAGTTCTAAAGTCCTACAAAACAGTGCAAGTCCAGATTCAATGCTTTATGGCTGCCTTGGCTGTCTCCTTCGACACTTGCCTTATTTACAAAAATCGTATTAATTTGGTCCTCATTTACATAAGGCATTCACCTCTTGAGGACATCTCAGCACTCACAAATGTGAAGCTGCAATAACACGGCAGGTGGATCTTAAATTGCTCTCACTGAGAGAATCAAAGAGGTCTTCTGCACCTCCAGCTCACAGCAGTATGGGTTGTGTCTTATGTATAAGAACAATCAAGAAGTATAGTTGCTTGCAAACCAACATGTGTCCTGTTAACATAACCCAGACGTTTCAAAGAGTCAGTGTGATTACTTGTATTTATTAGCATTTCAGAAGTTAAAGTCACCAAGACAAAGAGAAGAGGGTTATAGACATCCACTTTTTGCAGTCCACTTAATAGGCTTTCTGAAATCTGACATCAGATTGGCTGCGGCAGAACTTCATCACAAGTACAGCAGGGAGGGGCAGTGTTGCGTGAGTGAAGCTTGACCAAGAAAACAGTGAGAGTACCTAGCAAAGAAGGTTCTGTGATTTGTACTGAGCTCCTCACCTATGGCACTTGGAATCCTAAGAAAAGCACCAAGTGTTTTATAAGAAAACAGAAGCTTCGGTTCCAACACTTCCATTGGTTTTCTGTGGTGATTATTTGCATGTTTCTGAATCTTGGTACACACATCTGTTAATGCTAATAGTCCTAAAGGACTCTCTCAGAGAGCTGATCTGAAGAATATATGAGATGACACTAGCTGAGGGGTTTTTAGAACTGTAAAATGCTGCATAAATGCTTTGTGTAATTACTGATTTTTATGCTAGAAGTTGTAGCTAAAATGAATACACCTGTTTGCCATGTAAGACCCCCCCCACACACACACACACACTTTCCCACACTTGTGTACACACATCCCCCCACCACTGTCTCCATGCATCCAAAGCCTTCAAGTTCATGTCTATACATTTCTTACAGTGCTGAGCACTGTATGAACTCTTTGTGCTAGTTTTTTCTCATTCAGTCCTCACAAAATACTAAGTAGCAGGCATCATCCTCATTATAAAGATAAATAAACTGGGGCTCAGAGAGATTAAATAACTTTTCTAAGATAGGTGGTAGTTCTGGGAATCAAACCCAGGTCTATTGAAAGCAAAAGTCTATAGTCCTTGTCAGAATTCTATATTTTTTCCTTGTTTAAATGTCACCCTTCCCATAAACTCTTCTTTGATATTGCAAACCAAAATAAATTGTCCCTTTCTTTAGACCCTTTTAAAACTTTGCTTTGGTAAGTAATATTCACTCAAGTAATTTTTAAAATACCCTCTATTGACAGACTCCTTTCCAAGAGCAGTGGCTATACAGATGGTAAGAAATGCACCTCTATGTTAGTCAGCACAGGCTGTGTTACACTGGGGTAACAAACACTCCTAAAATTCTCAATGACTTACCACAACAAAGAAGCTATTTTCTTGTTTGTGCTTCATATCCAACCCCATGTGGGTTGATGTGGGCTTCTGCTCTGTATAGTACCTTAGACACTCAGAGTGGTAGGTCTCAAACTGTGATTTTAAGCTTTGCTGAGGCGGAGGAAGAGGAAGAACGGGAAACCATACATAAACTCTTCAGTTCTTCACTGCTCCTATCAATCCAGAAGTAAAACTGTATTTCTGTTACTACTTCATTGGCCAGAGCTAGTTACAGGATACCCAACTGCCTAATCGTAAAAACATCTAGGGAATTTAGGGGAACAAATGGAATGTATTAATATTTGCCATAGCTATGCACCTAAGGATTCAGTGGCATTTTCTAAAATATAAGAATCACAGGGACAGTGATTTTTGTCTCTTATGTTCATTGATATATCCCAAGGACTTAGAACAGTGCCTAATACATAGCCAACACTGAATAAATATTTGCTAATTGAATTAATTCATGTAGAGAGAGCTGCAGCAGTAGTTATTTTTATTATTTATCCATGTATTTTGTCTCTTTCTAGACAGTGAAAGTTTTGAGATTATTGTTTCCATCTTCTACAACTTCATCTTCCCTGCCTTTCTCCTTACAGCACCTATAGCAGAACATTTTACATGTCGAACACAATAGATACAGGTTTTTGAATAATTACACCGTGCATTTCTGAGCTTTGAGGGGCGGTTATAATCCTTTCTGTCTCTTCACTGTGTACTTAAAAGTGTATGAATTATGTATTTAAAGACAGTGACTACTTGAAACATGTTCACACTCTGTCCTGAAGCAGTTCAGAGATTTGCTAATCCTACTTTGGAGATGAGGAAGATATGGCTTTTTTCTTCCTTCTTTGTTTCTTTCCCTCCTTCCCCTCCCCCACCATTATTTCTATTGTTTCTCTCTCCCTTCATTCCTTCCTTCTTTCTTTTATTTATCTCTCTTTTCCTTCTTTCCTTCCTTCCTCCCTCCCTCTCTCCTTCCTTCCAGCATGACATTGGCAGGTTCCTATTCTCTAGGTAAGTCACCTTAAATATTAGAAAAGTTTCTCTTGGCTCATAGCAAGTATCATAATCATGTCTTAGCCCTTCTAAAAGGTAAAGAATTGGCAAGAAACAATTTAACCCTTGTTTTCTGTGTGGTCACAGTGTGTAGAAGATGATCAGTGGATGCTGTGGCTTGGTGCCTCGTTCCCGATCTTCTGGAACAGAAACTGACCCATCTTCCTTGGTGGCCAATCACTCTTATTCAAGGCATAAGCATGTTAAGAAGAACATATCACAGTGCTTAGGAGCATAGGTTTTCATTAATGCTTTACTTTTGGTGTGTTTGGTTTTTTTCCCAAGCAGTATTCATTCATTAAAAAATATGTATGTATAACAGAGTGTAGAGTTTAAAATGTCAATGGGATTTAGCAGTGAAATAAGTTATGTTTGGATCTAGTTAAATGGCCTTGGGCAAATCATTTATCTGTCCTTTGTTCTGTAATAAATACTGTATTAAATAATGCAGAGATAATGCTGTGTATTTGATGGGACTGTTTCAAGGATTAAATTAGATAATGTATATTAAGGGGTTTAGTACAGTACTTTGTCTATGGGAAATACACAATAAGTAATAGCAGAGAGAAACATAAAGAAAGTGCTGATGGTAACTCTTGATGTGATCTTGTGTCAAGGCTTCCTGTTCAATTATGGCCAAGGAAACCATTTTACCCCAATTTGATTCTGTTTCTACCTCTGCTCCTTTTACAATGAGAATCCATTTATGACTCCACTTATAAAAACAGATCCAATTAACATCTACCAGGAACCTATGACATTATTGTGTTCAGCTGCAAGTATTAGAACCTCCCAAATAGTAACTTAAACAAATTGAGTTCATTTTTTTCTCACACAAAAGAAATCCAGAGGTTAATAGTTCTGGGCTCACAAAGTCATCAGGGACCTGGACTCTTTTCAGCTTTCGACTTGACCATCTCTAGGGTGTGTTCATGACTTAAAAATGACCACTAGAACTCCAACCATTAAGTTTGTGTTACCGGAAGGAAGAAGGGAAATGGCAAAGGGATAGGACTACTTTAAAAATAATTTTGGAAGTCCTTCCTGATACTGTCCACTTACATTTCACTGACCACCGCTGGCTACATGGAAGGGTAGAAAATGTAGTTTTAATTTAGTTCTTCATTGCTTCTACCCCCAAATTAATTTGTTTACTATTAGTAAGGAAAACTGGAAGGGTGAGTTCGGGATAGGTCACGTCTTTGCGACGTGCCACTCTTCTCCCTCCTATGTGGCAGGCACTGTGGCTGCAGAGGTGACTGGGACAGACATCCCCTGCCTTACTGTGAGCCCGGAAGAGAGAAGATCCAGGTCAGGTGTAGCAGGTTCAGGAGACATGTGGTATGCAGCCAGGAGTTAAATACTGGAAGTAAAGTACCAATAGAGTCAGAAGCCAGTAGCCAGGCTACTTACGAAACCTAGTGTTGCAGGAAAGAGTACGGAATCATGGCCAATAAAGAAATTTTACACACTTTTCCTAATCTTAAATTCCCTATCCTAAATCCTACAGTGTTTTTTCCCAGGATGAATAACAGTGATGAATCTAATATTTTTTTATTACCAACTATGGTTTTGTGGTAGACTGGGTTATTTTTCCCAATTCTTCAATCCTTCTCTGTAGGGGAATTAAACAGGCACAGGCTCTTTCAAGTAATTTTCGATGCCTCTCACCAGACTAGGGAGAGTGTATTGCCTACTGCAACGATGGGCTTGGCCATGTGACTTGATTAGGCCAATGTTATGTCAGCAAATGTAATGTGATTAGAGCCATTAAGTGTTTTTATGTGGTTTGCCTTATCCTCTGATGCTTGTGCCATCTGCCATAGGAAGAACATAGCCTGGGTAGCTGTTGGTCACAGAATGAGGAAACACGTTGAGCAGATGTGAACATACATATAATCAAGAGCCAAGGCCAGTCAATCAGAGCAGAATTGCAGCCAACCCACAGAGTTGAGAAATAAACTTATTGTAAGCCACTGAAATTTGAGGTTGTTTATTACACAGGGGAATTACAACATGCAATGCTCTTTTTTTTTTCTTTCCATACCTTATTTAATGCATGCTACAATCATACACACCATATTAACTTTAGACATTAAATTTACAGACAAGAAATTGAGATTATTATAGTTATATAATAATCTCTGAAGGCACAGAGCTAAATTTAGAAAAGTCAGAAATACATTGACACCTGTTGGCCTCTAAGACTTAGATGTCTCTAGTTTCCTGACCTACCTCTCCTAGAAATTCTGTCCATGATTTTTCATGGGGTTGTTATGATAATCACATAAAAAGAATGTACTCAAAATATATTTTTCCTACACAGAAAACTTGCTCCAATTTTCAGTCTGAGTTTCAAGTATGTCTAAGTTTATGCCTGGCCTTAGGTGTGAGGCTATAACACAGGCCTGACCAATCAGAATACTGGAAAACCTTGGCTAAATTCTGGATGGGAATTTAGCTGAAGCCAGATCAATCAAAAACCTGAAACCATCCACAAAGAGCCAGTTCTTCTTTCTGAGATAGTGAGCACTAAGGCCCAGGTTAAGTCCAAGGTTGCCAGTAGCCATCTTTGCCACCACATGAGGAAAATCTGCTATACAGAAGAAAGCATAGTTGAGAGACTATCCCCCAAAACACTTAAAAAAACCAAAGACCAAAAACCAAAAAACAAGTTGTGATGACATCAAGTTAAATCTCTTATCTAGTCACACCTGGAGTTAACATCTATCCTGCTATGGTAGATGTCACGTAAATTTTCTATTTTTTTAGGTTGCAGTTGAGAAAACCATACAGATAATGTAAATGAAAGTATCATATAAGCACAATTTACAAATACACGTTTTTCTTATTTTTGGCCAGTGGAAGAAAACGGCGGGGTAGTGGGCAGGAGATATATGCTATTAAGTGCATTATTAAGTATTGTGAGTTGAGGACCTTGCTTTTGGCTTGGAGAAAATGTCCTTGGGGTCACATAGTTCAGCTACCATTTACTACCATCTGCCTCTTAAAATTATTGGTTGTATAGGCTAATTAAGGGGTTGACATCGCTTGAGTCTAATTAATCAGAGATTCTTTGTAATTGTTCTCAAATTTTGCTTATCTTTGAAGGGCAACAAAGTTTTTTGTGGCAAAGTTAACCTCCAGCACAACATCCCCTCCCTACTGCTCAAATGAAAAACCTTGACTACCTTTGCTTTAGAACATATAAATAAAGACTTTATTTTTGTCAGTATAGTGTTGTAAACCTTTCTGCAGTGTGCAGCTCAGTGATCTTGAGTAAACTAAAGATGGCTCTGTGAGTGAGGAAAACATAGTATATTACTGTTAACACATTTTCTATTCTTTTAATTTCACATACCATAGAGCTGTTTACAAAAGGATGGCTGGATGATTTGTTGCTCTCTTCTTTCTGATTTGAAACAACCTGCTTCCACTCAGCATCTGCCTTTCAGAGCTTGTTGTCCTATATGAAACCTCTTTAGCCAGCTATCAAATATTGTCAAGAAGTGGGGGCCACAATGGAGGAAAGCAAGATGTGCTAATTATCAGAGAGAAGATTTGGCATCCAGCTAACATTTACTGGAATTGCTTTGGGCCACTGAGAAAATTGGACTGAAGTATTTCTCTAAGACAAGAGAGAGCAGGAGGGCCTGGAAGAGAACCCAGAATCTGAGAAATGGCAGGGAGGATGGTAATTCCAAATACATGAGAATTACACCTTCAGGTCACCATGAGAAAATGAAAAGAGTGAGATGTATAAGAAGAGGGTTTGGTTTAATACCCATTGGTTTATAACCCAAAGCTCAGAGCTAGCAATTTGGGGGGCCAAGATTCAAACTTGCGTTTGGCTAACACCAGAATATTTATACTTGATAGTTGAGTCACATACATATATCCATTAGTACTATGGATTTGGAATGAAAATAATTATATAGAATACTTTTTGTTGTTTAAGTTAAAGCCTTCTAGATATTTATACTTAATTTTCATGTTCCTCGTGGTATTATCTAGCCTGTACCTCTCCAAGTACTTACTGTCTTTGAAAATGTAGCTTATGTGGTCACCATTATGAATGAAGATGAGAATATGATGGTTACTATGCTGTTAGCTCATATTTCCATCATATATTTAATAAGTAACTGCTGTGCCTGAGTTCTGCTGTTCTGGGTGCTTGGTATACAGAGGTGAACTCAGTGGTCAGAAATATCTATGTGGAGCCTACATTACAGTAGGGGGAGACAGACAGTAACAAAATAAATAAGTAAATTATGATATGTTAGGATAGAATAATTTTATGGAGGAAAAAAACCCCACATTTTATCATGCTTTTATTTCCCCCTATTCTTAGAGCAAATTGTAGGATTTTACTTTCTGCCCCTTGCAATTCAGGCTAATGAATTGTTTGCAGGTGTGATGTGTGTTGCTTCCAATCCAGCACATTCAAGTGCCGTAACAAAAGGCTCCAGAGCTTCTTTCTTCATCTTGCATAGGAATCAGCAAAGTTCACGGTGATCACATCCTGTCATCTTGGGTCCCTGAGCATCCAGAATCAGACTTGATGGACAAATAGAATGAAGAAGAAATATAACTTGTTCTTTTAATTCACTAATGCTTGAAGGTTTTTGGTTTGCTTTTTAACCTTTCATGACCAAGAGTATCTTGATCAATGCATGTTATATTATAGACACTATACAAGGCATATGTTACAGAATTTAATCTCTATAATAATCTTGTGTGATATGCATTATTATTTCCATTTCACTTAAGCATTAAGCATATTCCACAGAACTCAGATTATCTATTGCTATATAACGAAGAAGTCTAAAACCTAGTGCCTTAAAACAATTTACTATTATCTCTTAAGGTTCTCATATCTCATAGGTGTCTTGGTATCACAACAGAGCAGTTCTTAATTGAGGTCTCTCATGTTATTACACGCAGATATTGACTGGGGCTGCAGTCATCTGAAGGCTTGACTTAGTTGAATATCCAGGATGACTCATGCACATGGCTGGAAATTGATGCTGATTTGGGGCTGGGAGATCAGCAAGTGTTGTCAACTGAAAATCTCACCTGTGGTTTCTTCATGTGACTTGGGCTTTTCAGCATGCAGCTGGGTTGTTTGAGGGAGCATTCCAGAGGCATGGGCAGAAGCTTTGGGTTTTATTATAACCTAACCTTATTTTTTCAAGAATATCACTTCCACCACATTCTGTGAGTAAAGCAAGTTACTAAGGCCAGCTCGGATTTGAGGGGAGGAGAATTAGACATAAGTCGTGATATGAGAGAAGTGATGCATGGTGGTCATCTTTGGAGTCTTATGTGTTATATGCCATTTATAAGATAGCATCTCATTACCTGGTTTCTTAAGATGTGTAAGTGCTTAAAATACCTCATTTACTTGTGAAACTAATCCACTGGTAGAGGTGGGGATTGAAGCTGGACAAGGCATGGTGTTTAAATACTGTGTGTAGGTCAAGATAGGTTATATCATGTGTGAAAAATCAGCCCCAAACCACAGAGACTTAACACGATAAATGTACTCTTGTTCATACTGCGTGTACAAAATTGGTCAGAGGGGAGTATGTTTATTGTATTTGCTCAGGCATTTGAACTGATGGAGTTTCATCTCATTAGACTCTACCTCTAGATGCATTTCCAGTATCAATGTAGCAGAAGAGGAAAACAGTACACTGCATTCTGAATCTTAAAGCTTCCACCTGGGAGTGATTACACATCATTTTTCATACATCTCATTGTCCAAAGTAAGTCATATGGCCCTGCCTGTATCCCTGCGATGTGCCCAGAAGGAGTATCAGAATATTTTGAAATGGTCCTAATACCACTATACCTTGTCATCTGAATTTCTATACATTTAGATCAGATTGAATTTATAGAAAACAGGGAAATTGGAAACCACCTTTCTCTTCTGATTTCACAACTCCTTCACTGCTCATTACTTTTCAAATGCTGTTACCTTTGCTGAGTGTGGTAGGGCAAATAATTGCATTCATATTTGATATATTATATAACTTTACGTTATGGCACTTTCACATACTTATATTTTCTGATTATTTTTTCATTTCAGTTTAGGTAGCACAGTTATTATTTGCTCAGGTGTGTCAGCCAAAAAGTAAAGGGTCAGAAGATAAAATAATTGGCTTAAGGTTGCTTTGCATGGTTCTTTGGCCCTGAAACTAGGCAGTTCCCTCTACATGAAGGATTTTGTACTAGGGGTCTTAGTAAGGGTTCAAGGTATCCCATCAAACCCATAATACTGCAGCATTGTGTGTGTATGAGTGTGTGTGTCTGTATATGCATTCTTGGGTGGTTTAGATTCACTATACCACACCATGTTGTCAACAACCAATAGGTAGATGGATGTGTGAGATCGGAATGCTGTTGATTCACCCGGTTCCTACAGATGGAATCTGTCAATTTCAAAAAGTTGATGTAGAGTTCAACCCAGGACTTCGTGGGGCTTCCTGGACCTGCTTGCTTATAGGTTTCACGCTTGGACTCCTTGCTGACTCATTCCTCCTGTCTCTCGCACTGGGCTGTGAAAATTGAGGAACCCTTCACGGGAAGCAGTGAACAAGAAATTTTATGTTTTTAGTGCCAAGCCCTTCATTTCCAGTGTGGCTCATATCTCGGTGGGTGGTAGAACTTCCTGATGGCCCAGAGAAGCTTCTGCAAATACACAGGCCCTCGCCCACTGATTTCAGATCACTAGCTTGTATCCATTAAGTAATCATTTTTATTTTAAATCTTTATTTACACTTATAAGGCCCTTTCACCTCAATTTGCAAGGTGATGATTTGTATGGGTCTAAAATGCTATATCATGGGGTTAAGGTCACTTTCATTCTAGAGTCATTTACTGAATACCTACTTTATGCAATACAGCAGTACAAAAAATTACAATACAGCTATGTTAGTTTTGCAGGCAAGCAAGTAATCTAAACATCAGCATAGATAAATAAACATGGTACTGAGGAGTCAAAAAGGCCAGGTTTGAATCCTTCTTTTTCTGCCAGCTCTATGATCTAACTTCTTTAAGTTTTAGTGACTTCAGCTATAAAGATGGAATGGAGCAGTGGGGGTAGAAAGAAGGGGTTTGGGACAAGGCCATTAAGAATGTAAAATTAACTGGTCTTAGAGATTCCTTAGCTATGAGTGGTGGTAGTTTGGATAAGGTGTAGACAAAGGTAGTTCTAAAAATTTCTAGTCTGAGGATTTGATGCTGATGATGCCATGACTAAAAGACATAAGGACAAGTTTGTGTAGGTAGAGTGGGAACAAATGTTGGCACTACTTAATATGAGAGTAGGGGACATCCTTATGGCAAGGTCTACAGGAATTTGGAGAACTGAATCTAGTGCTGATTGGTGAGATCAGTGTTGACAGTATAAATATGTGAGTCATGACAGTGGAGCGGATGGATGCAGCCATGGTTGTAGAGAAGTTTACTAGGGAAGAAAGACAAACATTATAATAGGAAAATATGGAATATGATTTCAGTGCAACTGTTTCTAGCCCAGATTACAGCAAGAATCTCTAGATTTTATGTACTCAATCCCCGATTTCTGTTCTGTGGAAGTCTACAATTCTCTCCAATTTTCCCGTAAATTCTCAAGGGCGTATTTTCTCATGGTGGCCTGTGGCATATCGGTATGTTTCCACTTAAAATGTTTCTGTTTGACAGTTTGTTAGCTCAGGTTGACAATCAAACTTTTATTGATCCCACCAACCACATAACCGAAATACAAATCAACCAATCAGTCAATCAATCAATCAAACAAACAAAAAACAACAATGGGAACAGCAAAACTTTTGCACAAAACACTCAATATCCATTTAATAAATATTAACTAATCTCTTACTATAATGTCCAGGTAATTCTTCAGATATTTTGAGTAGTAAAATCATTTTAAGGTAATCAAATAGGGAACAGAGTTTTAAATTTCCCTCAGCACTGGAAACTTACAGTTAGTTTTCTCCAATTTGATATTTTTATCAGGTTTTGGGGATTTTAGCAAGCCATATCATTTTACAGAGTTGGGAACGGGGTGATTTGTATCAAATAGTGACTCATAATTAACTAGATTTGTGACATTTAGAAAAATCCTTGAATTACTAGGAGTCTCAGTTTTCTCATCTTTGAAATATGTATATCTAAATCATTTTCACTAAAGGATACTTTGATAAGATTATTGATCAGGAAAAGTTAGAGAATCAGAAGTGTCCAAAAATGTTAGTCATTCTTACCATTAATAGTAGTAATGTTTTTATGCCTTCATTAATGCTTTCTAGAAGCACTTAGTGCCCATTACTACATTCTAAAACACAAAGGTGGTCATGTAACTTTCCTGCTCAAAACACTTTTATGACTTCCATATACCTCAGGATTAAGTGAAACTTTTCCATCATGGTTTGTAGGGCCATTCCTTTTCTGGCCCATGTCTATCAAAACATCTCTAAGACCAGCTCCCCATGCCAGCTTTCTACATTCCACTCCTTCTTCCTGGAATACTTGTCTCTACCTCTTCACCTTATCCACCAGGGTGCTAGTTCATGTTCCTGGCATCCATGAAACATCCTTTACTGAGGCCTTTGCTTGTGTTCCTGTACTAAGCTTTATTTTCTGTAACATAGCATTCATTGTTCTTTACTTTTTTGTTTAGTTATAGCGTCTACTGTTGGGATAGTAAATTCTTTGAGTTCAGGGGCCCCACACAGCATTCTTGTTCACCATCCTATCTCTAGTACTTACAACAGTGCTTGTAGGATGGGGATTCATCACCCATCTCTAGGAGATGTGTGCAGTATGTAAATGAAAGAGATGTAGATTCTTCCTTCAAGATGTTTATAGTCTACTGAATAACTTTTTTTTTTTTTTTTTTGAATAACTTTTTTAAAGAGAAGTTTTTACTTATTTAATTCTTAGCAGAGTCTCAGCTTGAGTTTTTGGTCTCCTTTAGAGTGATTTGGGTGTCCTCTTAATGGATGTTATCTATGTGGTTACTAGGAAACTTGCTATTTGACCCTGGAAACCTCACAACTGAAATTAACTCTAGATACAAAGGAGCTAGGTTGAATGTCTGTAGAGAGTCCTGCAACGACAGAGCCCAGATTTATGGGGTGGTGTTTACAATGAAAAGACATGACCCATTTTTATTTGATCTGCACCATCCAAAAAGAAAATTGGTGTTATAATTAAAGCAGGTGAAATGATAACTTAAACATTGATTTTCCCATAAACGTGCCAACCCTCAAAACACTGGCTCATCTCTACGTTAGATATCCTGCTATGTAACTTCAGATGAATGAAACCTTCTCTTTCAATAAGATGACTTACACCAGAGTGTATAAATTTCAGCTTGTATGCCCTGGTGACTCATCTTTATAGCTGAGGTACTTCTCAGGGTTTGGATCAAAGTAAGAGATCCTCAGAAAAATAAGGAAGAGGTATCCTACTGGAACTAGCAGTTTGCTATTATTTATATATATAAGATAGATCTATAAATAGATCTGCCTCTGATAAACATTCAGCCTCATTTTAGATTTTAAAATTCCCCAATCTCTTATGGAGATTAAACACAAAGGAATTATCATTTATCTGTAAAGGTAAAATTTACATCACCTATAATCCTTTCATAAATAGATACACCAACCACCACATTAATACGGATGTGCAATCTAAAGGCAAAAGGCCATTATATTTGCTTACTGTCAGATATAAAGCTATAGTTGCAAATCACGCATGATCTTAATAAGGTCTGATAATATGCTATCAGCTGGTGGGAGCCATAGATTGAACTCTTATAGATTTTGGCTTCAGCTTTCAAATAATCAGTCATGTCAAGATATGAATATCATCTTATTCTCTTGAATTGAAAAGAAGATGTGATTTAAAATGTCAGCCCTTGGATATATGAGCAGGATCCCTGTAATCAATCATGTGAAATAAACCATCTTATTTAGTAGCTCGTTGGAAGAAGGGAAGATTTGGGGGGGGGGAAAATATATATATATATATATATATATATATATATATATTTTGTTTGCATAATGTAGATGGAGCTCACACATCACGTGCATAAATAACAAAGACAAACCTAAACTTGGGTTTTTCTCATTTTCTTCTTTCACATCAGTAATCTTAGCAAGGAATTGAATGGATTTGGAAGACCTCAAACCACAGGGCATGGAAGGACAGTATTGTTTATTGAATCTAGGTCATGGAATTACGAACTGGATTCAGGTCACTTGATTCTTTTAGAACCATCTATTTGAATTTAGTTCAGCTGCATCACGACCTGGCTAGGTCAAATAGGATAAATCACTAAACTTGAGCCTCAGTTCCCCTCTCTGAGATCAGGTTAATTCCACCTGTTTATACCTATGTATAGGGTCATGTTAGAAAATGGATGTGTGAGTTCTTTTTTAATGGAAACTCTATGAAGTTCTCCACAAACCCAAGTGGTTATCATCATGGATAGACCAAAGAATGTTAAAAGGTACCAGCTTCACTTCTTGGTAAACAGTAAGGAAATAGAACAACAGTCTTGGAATATGTCCGACTAGACTGAATTTACATTCAGAGAAGAGGGACTTACCTAAGGAAATTACCCTTATTCTTTTTTTTAAATTGAAGTATAGTTGATTTATAATACTGTATTAGTTTCAGGTGTACAGCAAAGGGATATGTGTGTATGTGTGTGTGTGTGTGTGTGTGTATGCCAGAATATTTTCCATAGGTTATTACAAGATATTGAATATAGTTCTCTGTGCTATACAGTAATCCTTGTTGCTTATCTATTTTATCTATAAAAATTGTATTTGTTAATCCCATTCTCCTAATTTATCTCTCCCATGTTTGTGAGACTGTTTCTGTTTCGTATATAGATTCATTTGTATTATTTTTTTAGAATCTACATATAAGTGATATCATATAATATTTATTTTTGTCTGATTTACTTCACTTAGTATAATGTTCTCTAGGTATATCCGTATTGCTGCAAACGGCAATATTTCATTCTTTTTATGGCTAAGTAAGATTCCATTGTGTGTATGTACATACACACGCACACACACACACACGTACACATATCACATCTTCTTAAACCAGTCTTCTTTTGGACACTTGGGTTGTTTCCATGCCTTGGCTATTGTAAATAGTATTGCTATAAACATTGAGGTGCATGTATCTTTTCGAATTAGAGTTTTTGTCTTTTCCAGATATATGCCCAAGAGTGAGATTGCTGCACCATATGGTAGTTCTATTTTTAGTGTTTTAAGAAACCTCCAAACCACTCCATAGTGGCTGCACTGATTTATAGTCCTACCAGCTATAGAAAGGTTCTCTTTTCTGCACACCTGCTTCAGCATTTATTATTCATAGACTTTGTGTGTGTGTGTGTGGTACGCAGGCCTCTCACAGTTGTGGCCTCTCCCGTTGTGGAGCACAGGCTCTGGACGCACAGGCTCAGTGGCCATGGCTCACGGGCCCAGCCACTCTGCGGCATGTGGGATCTTCCCGGACCGGGGCACGAACCCATGTCCCCTGCATTGGCAGGCGGACTCTCAACCACTGCGTCACCAGGGAAGCCCTATTCATAGACTTTTTGATGACGGCCATTCTGACCAGTGCGAGGTGGTACCTCATTGAGGTTTTCATCTGCATTTCTCTAATAATTAGCGATATTGATCATCTTTCCATGTGACTGTTTGCCCTTATTCATTTTTTTTAAATGGATGTTTATTTTTTATTTTCTTTATAAATTTATTTATTTATTTATTTATTTATGGCTGCATTGGGTCTCCATTGCTGAGCGTGGGCTTTCTCTAGTTGCGGTGAGCGGGAGGTACTCTTCGCTGTGGTGCGTGGGCTTCTTCTCATTGTGGTGGCTTCTCTTGTTGCAGAGCACAGGCTCTAGGCGTGCGGGCTTCAGTAGTTGTGGCACGCAGGCTCAGTAGTTGTGGCTCTCAGGCTTAGTTGCTCGCAGCATGTGGGATCTTCCCAGACCAGGGCTCAAACCCATGTCCCCTGCATTGGCAGGCGGATTCTTAACCGCTGCGCCACCAGGGAAGCCCTACCCTTATTCTTAATAAGTGAAATATAATTATAGATTTTGCTAATTTGCTGTATAACTTTAGGCAAGTCACTTATCCTCTCTGAACTGTATTTTTCCACCTAAGTCAAATAAAAGGTTTGGATTATATGATCTCTAAGGTTTTTCTCCAGCTCTAAAATTGGTGTTATTTTTGAGATTTGACCTTAACCTCAGTAGATATGCAGATCATATCAGAAACGCATTCTTTCTACACATAATACAAATTTACAACTTGAGCCAAATCTCTTTAACTTACACGGAATTTGGAAAAGTTCAATCAGATTTTGGCAGTAAATCATTATGACAACAGTAACAAGAAACAATATACATAGAGTACTTTTTAACACGAAATTATTTTATTTATGTTAGATTTAACAAAATTCAGTTGTATCACCATAGCTTCTTCCAGATATAACCCTTTGTGGTTCCTGTTTAAATAGGCCTAGCCAAATGTGGTGGGATAGAAGTCCTTAGGGGACTTATTTTAATAATTATTGTAAGCACACATAATTATTCTGTCAACCATTATGTATTCCTAGATGCTTTGAATGTGCTTTGGAATATTTGAAAATAGTAAGTTATCTTGAACTATTTAATATTACCATAACTGAGTTCTCTATTTCTGAAAATAAAAGGACTTTCTTAAATTAAGGGAAAGTTTAGTATAGTCCTTTTCTGAATGTTCTCAGTGCCAAAATTCATTGATATTGTATACAAAAAGTTGATAAAAGGTCATTTCATGTTTTAAAAGCCAAAAGGAACATGTGCAGGCACAAGCTAAGATGCTAAGAGAGTCAGTGTAGAAAATGTGTTTGACGTTGCCACAACTTCCAGAATTTATACACACACACACACACACACACACACACTAGTTTAGCTTCCCATCCTCAGCAAATAAGCTTTGAAGGTCTAGTTTCTCCTGTCTCATCTCACCTTGCATGTGCAGAAGAGTACGTGTGTGACTTGCATATTTTTTTCTTCGTTTTGACTCATTGCCAGAAGTTACTCGTATTTTATGAAGCGTGGAGAGTGGTATGATAAGAGTTTGTTGCTCCATCATTTCTCCGTACTGGAGAGAGATGGGTTTCTTTTCCTTGTTGTTCATTGACGATGCACAAAGCTGAGACTAGTTTTTTCCTCCTCTGTCTTAGGAATTTCTTACATTATTTGACATGCATGGTTATATGATAAAGACTCGTCAGGGCCGTCTTATCCTGCTGGTATGCTTCCTGAGCAGTCTTGTCTCATCAACTTGTGGGAAAAGCAGTCTCTGTCTTTTTTGAAGAATAACCGTTTAATCTTAAAAAAAAAAAAAAAAGGAAAAATTACTATGCCCTAAACATCCTCTAATCCTGACAATGTTATTATTCTCTGACTTCCAGAATGTGGACTCCAATTCTAACCCTTCTTCATTCTGCCAAATGAATAGAAAACATTCTAGTGATTTATTGAATCGGTGATTGAAGCAAGTTGGGGCTGGTGACTCCACTCCAACATTTCCCTTGTGTTTAGAGTTAGAATGAGTAGACTGCAGGGACTTCCCTGGTGGTCCAGTGGTAAAGAATCCACCTTCCAATGCAGGGGACATGGGCTCAATCCTTGGTTGGGGAACTAAGATCCCACATGCAGTGGGACAACTAAGCCCCCGTGCCACAACTACTGAGCTTGCATGCCTTAAAGAGAGAGCGTGCATGCCGCAAACTACAGAGCCAATGTGCCCTGGAGCCCGCGCGCCACAACTAGAGAGAGAAAATCTGCACGCCATAGCTAGAGAGAAGCCCGAGAGCCACAATGAAAGATCCCGCACACCTCAATGAAGACCCCCGCCATGCTGCAACCAAGACCTGACTCAGCCAAAAAATAAATAAAATAAATATTATAAAAAAAGAATGTAAAAACTTATATATAAAAAAATGAATCAGTAGATTGGAAATCTAAACTCAGCCTTAACTAACTCAAGGTGTGATATCAGCTCATTACTCATTCTCTCCTTCCTGAAACACTTCCTTCACTTGGCTTCCAGTCCACCATAACGCCTTCCTTTTCTGCCAGAGTGCCCCTTCTCAGTCTCTTTTGCTTGTTTCTCTTCATCTCTGGAATCTCTTATCACTGGAATGCACCAGGTATCAGTCTTTGAAATTCTGCTTTCCCTTCTCTCACCCTCCTGGTGATCTCTTCCAGTCCCGTCGCTTTAAATACCATCTCTACTTGGAAGATTGCTCATACTTCTATATCCGGCCCAAGACCCTCTCCTAAATTCCAGACTCATACATCCACTCACATGTTTGACGTCTCCACTTACATACCTAAGTAACATTTTCATTGCCAAAGCCAAAACAAAACTGATCGCCCCACAGTATTTCCCAGTATTTCTTTATAAATCACAAATCTATACCTTTGCAGTCGTTCAGTGTGCATCCCTTGGAATCAGTCTTGACTCTTCTCTTTCTCTTATAGCTCACATTCAATCCATCATCAAACCCTGGCATTCAGTCATCAAAAAAAGGTAAAAAATCCCAAATACTCTCACCATGTTTACCAAGCCCTACCTTGTCTAAACCACTCTCATCACTTACCTGCATTATTGCAGTAGCTCCACAACTGGTCTCTGTACTTCTGCCCTCACTCCCCTCTATCTGTTTTGAACTTTACAGGTGTCATTCTGTGAGAAGTAACACATCATGCTGTGCCTTGATGAAAGCCCCCTCCGTCACCCCCTGACATATTTGTGGCTCATTTGAAATAAAGCCAAAACCTTGCAATGACTTAAAGGGCCCTACACAATGCTTCCCTCCCCACTACTCCTCTGAACTTATTTCTTAGGACGCTCCCTCCAGTTCACACTCCCCCTCATTCCTCATTGCTTGAAAGTGCCAGGCACAGTCTCTCTTTGGGGCTTTGCTGTTTCTGCTCCCCATCCCTGAATTGCTTTTCTGCTGAATATTCACCTTGTCTGCTCTCCCATCTCCTTTAGGTCTTTGTGCAAAGGTCCCCTTTTCTTTTTCTTTTTTTTATAAATTTATTTATTTAATTTTGGCTGTGTTGGGTCTTCCCTGTTGTGCGTGGGCTTTCTCTAGTTGCGGCGAGCGGGGCCTACTATTCGTTGCCATGTGCGGGCTTCTCATTGCAGTGGCTTCTCTTGTTGTGGAGCACGGGCTCTAGGTGCGTGGGCTTCAGTAGTTGTGACACATGGGCTCAGTAGTTGTGGCTCGTGGCTCTAGAGTGCAGGCTCTGTAGTTGTGGCACACGGGCTTAGTTGCTCCGCGGTCTGTGGGATCTTCCCAGACCAGGGCTTGAACCCGTGTCCCCTGCATTGGCAGGTGGATTCTTAACCACTGCGCCACCAGGGAAGTCCCAGGGTCCCCTTTTCAGTGACGTCTTACTTGACTACTTTATTTAAAACTGCACCAAGCCCAGCGCTTCCTAACCCCCTAGAATGCTAACTCCATGAGAGCAAGGATTGTTGTCTGTTTTATTTGGGCTCTATCCCAGTGCTCAGAATAGAACCCAACAGAAAATAGTTCCTCCTTAAATATTTTCTGAATTAAGGAGAATAAAAGCTGGGCAAGCTATGGTCCCTCTCTTATCATTCCACCTAAACTGCCTATGATCATTCCAACTCCTCTGAAGCTTTTTTTATATCCTGAAATATGTTAATGTATTTTTAATCCTCAAGCCCTTTACCTCAACCACTTTATACCCCTCAGTCCCTTATTCGATTGGAAATGTTTTCATCCACAGGTAACAGAAATCACAACAGTGGCTTAAACAAATAGAGATTTATTTTTCTCACCTAAAGATAAGTTTAAAAATGAATGTTTACTAGCACTAATTCAGTAACTCAATAATATAAGAGTTCTGAGAATGTTGGCTTCATGATTCTGTTGGTCCATGCCTCACAGTAACAAGATAGTTGCAGCAGCTCCCATTTATACAACAACTTTCAGAGGCATGAAGCAGTTTTCTACATGAGGCAGACAGGTTCTTTGTGCCTTTCTCTAAACAGGTAGCAAGAGACCATTTTCAGAATGTCATTGTCTCCATGGTAGACTTGCATTGATACATCCTAGACTCAACATCTCTGAACCAAAAAAAAAAAAAATTAAAATGGGGGAGTGAGTGGGGGGAGAATAACTTTTTGCTTGGCAGAGGATAATGTCAGCCTTACCCATTTCCCCCTCCCTGACTCCTATTTCTTCTCAGGTCTGAACTCAGATATCATTTCATGTTGAAGGTCTTTTCTTTTTTTAATGCTTTTTTTTTTTTTTTTTTGGCTGTGTTGGGTCTTCGTTGCTGCGTGCAGGCTTTCTTTGTTTGCGGCAAGTGGGGGCTACTCTTCTTTGCGGTACGTGGACTTCTCATTGCAGTGGGTTCTCTGGTTGCGGAGCATGGGCTCTAGGCTCACGGGCTCAGTAGTTGTGGTGCACGGGCTTAGTTGCTCCGTGGCGTGTGGGATCTTCCTGGACCAGGGCTCGAACCCGTGTTCCCTGCATTGGCAGGCAGATTCTTAACCACTGAGCCACCAGGTAAGTCCCTGAAGGTCTTCTCTGATCAACGTACTCCTATCAAAGTCTGAGCTAAATGCATTTCTTCTTGGGTTCCACAGACCTCTGAAATTTTCTTATAGCAACATTTTCATGCCACTCCATAAATCAGTATTCTTTCTATGCTTCCCCCACCTCCACACACACACTCACAAACACATTATAAGCTCCTGTTTAGAGGAGCCAGCATAAGACAGAATTGAGACCTCAGGAGAGAGACCACATTTTTGTTGTTCACATTTAAATTCCCAGCATCTAATTCCTTTCTGTAGAGTGAATGAGTACATCCATGAATGAATTTTTTTTAAATGGAGGGTCTTTCCCTTAATGGCCTTTAACATCAATTTTGCATTAAGTCAGTGTTTCCAGGATTACTTCAGTCCTTTTCTCATTTATCTATAGACTAAGCCAATATTTAAACTCATTATCCCCAAACCTCCTCTTCTCTTTTTTAAGGGCTTGAAGTCTCACCAGTTAAGTAGTTTAATGCATGTTACTAAATTCCTAGGTGTCATCTGTCATTGTTTGGCACAATTTGGGAAATCAAATAAGATACAGGCAAAACTCTTAGAAGGTATGTGAAGAGATAAAGCTAAGTATCATGTGTTCTCAAGTTACCACAGCAGATATTCCGCCCTCATTATAAATGGACCAAACTTTCCCTTGGACTAAGCACAGGGAGGGGTGAAGGATTATCTCTACCTGTGTTCAAGGACATAGCAGTACTAGTGATGGAGAAAGATAATCTGGTTAACCAGGACACAGAATGATTACCACCAGAGCAGAGAGAAAGCAGTTGAGTGAGATCAGGGTGCATGCCCTGGCAACACCTACCTGAACTCAACCTCCAGATTCTAGTTTAAAAATCATGTGATCATGGGCACATTAGTTAATCACCTAAGCCTCAGCTTCATCATCTGTGAAATGGGGATTATACACAGTACCTCCACAAGGACTCGTTTGAGCTTCAAATTAGACAGTGTGTGCAAAATGATTTTGGCACACTGTTTTCAATAAGTCCTGGAATTTATTATTGTCATTATTATAAACAAGGGGCTATTATATCATAAGTATGGAGTAATTGACGATACAAAATTATAACAAATTACTTTAAATCGACATTTGCTGCTTCTAATGGTTTACAACAGTGTACTATTTCTCCTACTTCTAGATTCAGCTCTGCACACAGCTGGTCCACTACAAAGTGTAAAATCAATAGAATTTTGTAATAGGTCCCACTTTCCCTGGTTCCTTGTGGTGTCATTACTTCACTTACCTTGCCTCTTCCCAGAAATATACACCATTTTTATTTCAGCCTCTCGTTTCCGGTGGTCGTAACACTGATGGGAAGTTTCAGGAATTTTAAGTCAGAGTACCTTTAGATATAGAGGGTATCTTTGAGTTCAGTTGGCACAATCCTGTTATTGCACAGATGAGAAAATGAACCATGCTATGATTGGTTTGAAATTGCAGAGGTGTTTAATAGAGCTGGAGTTGAAATACAGGTCATTGGAATCATATTTACTCCATATCTTATGTTGCCTCCTACCAAATTATTCATGGGAGCAGAGAGTAGAAATGGAGAGGTAGTGCTTTGTGTAAGAGTATTGCAGGACCAGGTCATTTTTAGGTATTTCTGACACATGGGGTAAAGATAATATTAGATGAGCAGTGGGTCTTAAATATTCTTGTCATCAACAATTCTTTTTTGCACTTAAGACAGAGTTTGCGCCTAAACTGGCCATCTGTTGAGAACAAGCTTATCTTGTAAGTGGAGATCAAAAATAAACAATGCATGCCATAAGTTAGTCGATTTTATAGTAAGTCAGAAGTTCATAAATGTTATTAAAAAAAGAAAAAAATGGAGTAGGGTAAGAGGGCAAGGAATGGGGAGTCACAAGACAGCATTAAGTAAAGTTGTCATCATGGGCCACGCGAGGAAGCACAGAAGCTCTAGGTATGGTCCCTAGTCTCAAAAAACTGCCCTTTAAACATCTTATTTAGCACCTTTTTCTGGACAGTGTATTTCTCAAAAATGTGTTTGAACATATGTGATTACACAAGAAGGCATGTGAATGTATATGAATGTATAACTCATGGATAGAGGAATGACTTTAAACATAATCTATTTAATCCCCCAGCGGCATGTGAATCTCTTTTATGGCAGCATTATGAGCTTAGATCAAGTAATAGGTGAGAACAATTAGAAGGTTCATGAGTCAAAGATTTGTTTACATATCTCTTATGAAGGCTAATTATTTGTTAGCTAAAACATGGTTCTCAGTTTTAGTTAGAGAAACCAGCATAAGAAAGGATTAACTGAGAACCTGAAACTGTTCTGTTGTAAGAAAACTGGCAAGAAACTAAACATAATGGTTAAAATTATAATCTTTACTTGTTGCCATAAAAGGCTTTAATAATCCTAGTCTCTGTCTCTCTCTCTTTCTGTCTCTCTCTCTCTCTCCCCCGCTCTGTCCTGTCTCTCTCTCTCTCTCTCTCTCTCTCTCTCTCTCTCTCTCTCTCTCACACACACACACACACACACACACACACACACACACACACACACACACACACAGAGTTACTCAGGTCTTTATGAAATACTGAGTTTTTTTTAACTACCACCCCCATCATGTTTAATAGTTTCTCATTTCCAACCCTGGACTGGACTAGACTGATCTTTAGGGCTGCCACACAAAACACAAGGAGGCTTAACTGAATTTGAATTTCTGATAAATAATGACCATTTTTTAGTATAAGTATGCCCCCAGTTTGTATAGGACACATTTATACTATCGATTAAAGCCATTTTTTTGTTTACCTGAAATTCAGGTGTAGCTGGGCATCCTGTATTTTCATTTACAAAAATTGGCAATCCCTTGAGTCTTAGATTCCCTAGAGAGAATTTTGACCAGACACTTTTTTTTTCTTTCTTTGAACTCTAAACTGTATGGTCACATAACCCTGAGAGGCAGTACTATATGATTGCCCATGCTTCAATCATTAATTTATGCACTCATTCATGCAACGTTTTATGCCTATGGTGTGTCAGGCACAATGATACATAAAAAGCTAAATATATCTGATGTAATGGTAAGCTAAGTAGATCTGAACCTTGCCCTCATTTAGCTTACAGTCTAATAAATAAATATCTCTTAGGAAAATTCTCCAAAGTGATAGTGATATGGGGACAGAGCACATATCACCAGTATGTGAATTTGTCAGTACACAGCCTAAGCCAATAATCACTGTGCTAACATCCTCTGTGTAAATGATGGTAGGGGAGAAGTCTTTTAAAATAGTGGTTTCCAAATACCTGTACTGATTTTTATATCAGTAGTGGACATGCTGCATGACATTTTTCAGCACTTTGTGTTTGTCAAACATCATGCTAGACCCGGCATTTCATTTAAAACTCAAAGCAGCCCTAAAAGATAAATCCAGTTATCATCTCCATGTTACTAATAAGGAAGGCGGGGCTGATAAAGTTAAATAAATTGCCCAAATCTGTACAAAAAGGATGTGATAAAACTGGAATTCCAACAGAGATCTGACTGTTCAGAATAGATGCTCTTAACCCCTGTGCTCTCCTGCTGGAGACCAACTTAGGAAACCTGCTAAATAGTATAGATCCCAGAGTTTCTGAATCAGTAAGTCTGGGATAAGGTTGAAGAATATATTTTGAACAAGCTCCCTCGGTGAATCGGATAGCAGCAAGATTTGTGTCCCGCTGATTTAGGCTATCGTAACCTGCTCTAGTCAAAACAGCTTAGGGCACTTTTAAGCTATCAGTTCTTAAGACCTGGGCTGTAGGAGTTTCCTGTTAAGAGGTGGTGGGGGACAGGAGAGAGGGGCGAAGTAAGGAGTGTTCCCAGCACATATGCATCCATTCTTTTCCCCAGACTGAATTTTCCCCGTTTGCTAAACCATTCCTCAGGTGATCTGGTTCCAGTGTCCCTTCCTCTTGAGCATGCATCTCTGTGATTTTACCACATCAGTGACAATTTAGCATCAAACCTATATTCTTTCCAGACATGGCTTTCCACAGAAGATAAGAGGGAACTAGTTTAAAACATCTGGGCTCGGTCTGATGCATCACATACTTTTGCCAGATAGGGAGGTGACAGGTAGTAGGAAGGAGTCAGGAGAGGGGACCCATGTGGCAGATACTGACACAGACTTCCAGAATTAGGTGAGGATTGAATGCAGAACTGGATATAGTTGATGGTGAGGTACCCACAGTGAGGTGGTGGGAGTTACAGTACTTTGATGAGAAGTAACAAAAGTGGATCAATATTATTTTATTTCTTTCCTTTGGTTTTCTTCTTTTTCTCCTTCCCCTTCCTCCCTCCCTCCCTCCCTCCCTCCCTTCCTTCCTTCCTTCTTTCCTTCCTTCCTTCCTTCTTACCACCTCTTCTTTCTATCTTTCTTCCTTTATCCAAGAAATATTTTTGTTTATATAATTTATTTTTTACTGAAGTATACATATATAGAAAAGTGCACAGATTCTGAGTGTACATCTTGATGATTTTTCACAAAGGCAGAACACCTATGGAACCAGCACCCAGATTAGGACAGAGAATAATATCAGTACACTAAAACTCCATTCTAACCCTATGTCTGTTACTATCCTATCCCATAAAGTTAACCATTCTGTTGATTCATATCACCAGAAATTAGTTTTGTCTGTTTTGGAACTTTAAATGGAACAATGCTCTGTGTAGAGCAGAAATTTGTTCTTTTTCATTCCTTAATATCACTTCATTCTGTGCATATATCAAAATTTATTAATTTACTATCTATGGGTACTTAGCTTATTTCCAATTTGGGGATTATTAACACTACTAGTGATAGTACTAATAGCTATTACCAGTAGTTATGCTATGAGCATTCTTGTACCTCTTTGGGGGGAAACATTCCTCCATATAGCTTTTGGGTATATAACCATGAAAGGAATTGTGAGGTTACTGGGTATGTTCACTTACAGAAGATATTGCCAAGCAGTTTACCAAGGTGCCTGTGTTAATTTACAGCCTACCAGCAGTAATTGAGAATTGTAGGTGCTCTACACCCCCTTTTTTAAAGGTAGATATCCCATTAACCCACACAGTACCATTTACTGAAATGACCACATTTTCTCTATTGAACTTCTGTTTCACCTTTTCCTTAGGTGAGGTGACAACATATATTCAATGCATATCCATTGATATGGTTCTGTGTTGAGTCCTGGTAACAGGGAAAATGTTTATTGAGTACGTACTCTGATCTCAGTCCTGTTCTGCAAATACAACAGAAACCATCTTTTCTATTCTAGCCTATATTCGAGTTGGGGTAATAGATAATAAATAAGGGAACCATCAAATAAGTCATTTTTCATTGGATGAGTAGGAAATGAGAAGAAAAGAGAAAGGGAAAAGGCTGCTGTGGTAGAGAATTGAAGGAGGAGCAGTATAGTGGTTATGGTGGAGGAAGGGGTCTCTGAGACGGTAATGGTTACACAGAGACCTGAAGGAACATGCCTGCACTTCAAGGAAATGCTTTTACTGATATGAGAAAAATCAGCTGCATGGTAGCGGGAGCAGCACCTGGCTTGGCTCACTGTGGGATCTGTCTGAAGGTTAGTTTGGCAGGGAGGTGTGAATGATGCAGGAAAAGGCATGCCAGAGGAGCAAGAGGCAAGTGCAGGATCAACTAGGGTCCATGCCCATGGTGAAAGTTTTCTGTTTTCTTCTCAGGGTGCAATGGAGAGCCACTGGAGAGTTGTAATGGGCAAAATGTTGCAATCTAGTTTACATGGTTGTCTATAAAATACATTTTGTGTGAGGAGGTGAATCAAATCAAAAGGAGTAGTAGGAATTCTGCAGCGGTCCCCAAGACTTAGAGTAGGGATAGAGCAGGGGCCCAAGGGGGACCAAGGCTCTCATCCTCAATTTGCTCAATTGAGAGCTTTGTTTTCTGTTTGGTGAGGAACCTTACTTTTTTTCTTGTCCCTAAAGGATCTAAGCATTTGCAATCTCTTCCAACCAATCTGGTAGGTCATTTCATATGATCGTGTCATCTTATTTAACTGTTCACTGTGCTTGAATCCTGGCTCCCCAGTCCACTTACAGACCCTATAAGGGAAAGAACTTTTATCTCTATATTCTTCAGGATGGAAAGCAGGAGAGCACCTAAGGGGAAAAAAATGGTAGAAGTATTGATTTTGATTCTGGCGTTCGAAAGCCGCAAACTCTCTGGGATATTTGGGTGATGCCTCTGAGAAGGGATGGACTTCTGGGTTTCATATACCCTGATCTTCTCAGAGTATTTTTTACCGTGGCTGAGAGAACTATGGGCTTGGTGTTAAAGGACAGAGCTATTTGGGGTTGGTGTTTTGTCTCTGCTATTTGCTGTATGAGACTTTGAGCCACATCTTTCTGGGCATCAGTTTTCTCATCTACAAAAGGGGGAATGTCTCTTCCCTTAGTGCCTGCTTCTCAGGGTTAACTTGAGGATGGGGTGAGCTATTTCACATGTAAACGGTGGAGTTCTTTTCAATGGAAAGAAATTGTTAATATATTCAGGATTCTTTGATCCACTTGCAACCTCCTGCCCACTAATCTCTGCCATTACCATCAGGGCTGTCACTTCGTGCTCATGCATGGTGGGGAACTCAGGGTTTACTTAATTCCCTGGGGATTGGCAATTAAACTGTATTGTAGGCTTTCTTTTAAACAAGATGCTTCAGTGCCAGTCATTCTTGGATGTTGACTGTTAGGACAAGAGCCTTGCTTCATTGGCCACTAGATGGCGTGAGTATTCCTCTCTGCCTCTTCCTCCTCCCTACCACCACCTCTCCAGCTCCCACCCAGCCACCTGTGCATCTGCGCAGGCTCCACTGGGGTTGTGATGAATTTGTTTGATAGTGAAATTGTTTCTCCCTTAGGAATCTGTGGGACAGAAAATGCCTCATGGCCTCAGCTATTGTGGAACTTTCTCTTCCCTTGGTCTTGCATTGATTTACCTCCCCACAGCTTCCCAATTCACTAAAAACTCTACTCTTACTAAAATTTAGCAGAAGGAAAACAATGAGGACAGTGGTTTATGGGAGTTTTCACATCTCTGGGAACCCTCTTCCTGGGACCAAATCACACACCACTCCTGTTTGTATACACGATGCATGATGCATGCCAAGCTGTCCCTAATAAAGACATTATCTGCCTACTCTTCCCATCCCTAAGCACCAGGAGAGAATTCTCCCATATTGTCACCACTTCCTTTCCAGGTGGCCAGAGTAACCCTCCCAGGCTTTTCTCCCCATGGGATTTGTAGCCATTAGCTAGGCCAGGCGTCTCTCCTCCGAAGAGTAAATCCATTCTTCAAGCAGCTCAACCCAGCCAGTTTTCCCTCCTACTGGTAACACAGGGTCTCTTTTGCTCCCTCTCATTCAAAGAGCACAAGATCACAGCACTTCACAGATGGCAGAGCCAAGGGAGCTTTGCATATCCTCCAATGCAGTGACTCTCAAACTTTAGTATGAGAACCACCTGGAAGACTGGTTAAAACACAGATTGCTTCACCCTACTCCAGAGTTTCTGATGCAGTGTATCTGGCATGGAGCCCAAGAATGTGCATTTCTTGCAGGTTCCATGCTGGTGCCCATGCTATTGTTCTGGGGACCACACTCTGAGAACTGTTGGTCTAGTCCACAATCCTGTTGTTTCACAGGCTTGGAAACTGAGGTTCAATGAAGCAAAATGATTGATCAAAGTCGCAAAGCAAATTGAAATTAGCCAGGACTAGGAATTCAGGAGTCTTTTAAGCAAAAGCTTTTTAAGTCCTCATTCAAATTGGAGCTGGTTAGAAATTTCCCTTTCTACTCTTTATGGAGAAAGGATCTGCTGAGCAAATTTACAGAGGAAATCAGATTGTAGGGGAAATGTTTAATCTGTATTTAATCACTTAAAATAGAATTCTATTATTTTTGAGTTTAAATTAAAGCATGAACTAGGAGGAACCTGTTTCTAAGTAAAGGGACTGCCCTTTTAGTGTTGCCATGGCAATGATATTCTTTCTATTGGCCACTGCACTTAGGGATAATTCCAGGGAAAGTTCTTCCATTGACTGACTCTCTTCCAACTGTTCATCCCCAACATACTCTACCTTCATCCAAAATCAGGATTTCTTCCCTGTAATAACTTGTATATGTTGCATTTACTCAGATAGCCAAGTGGAAATGGACTAGTTTAAACTTCACCTAAAGAGGTTTATTCTAATATATTTTTCCAAAAGTGTGGTTTACCTAGCATTTATAGTAAATGGCATGTTTTTAGTACATGTGTGCAGTTATATTAATAATAATAGGTATAGGGCTTCCCTGGTGGCGCAGTGGTTGGGAGTCCGCCTGCCGATGCAGGGGACACGGGTTCGTGCCCCGGTCCGGGAAGATCCCACGTGCTGTGGAGTGGCTGGGCCCGTGAGCCATGGCCGCTGAGCCTGCGCTTCCGGAGCCCGTGCTCCACAACGGGAGAGGCCACAACAGTGAGAGGCCCGTGTACGGCAAAAATAATAATAATAATAATAATAGGTATAGTTATGGCTTTCTTTATACTGATACCTTCTATTGAGGCCAACAGACACTGTTTTTCAAGTAGTTGTGGTAATAATATAAAGTTTCATTTTAAATGCACTGTATAAAAAATGAGAGTTAAATTTAAAAGTATCAATCCAGGAAATAAGAGATATGATATGCAAATGGGGCCAAACTCATTCAGATCATATTTGAATGAGGAAAATTTGGTAGATACCATGATAGTGATGGAAATACTTCAACCGCACAGCTGGAACAAGTACACTTCATGTTGGGAGATGTTCAAGGGGAAGCTGAGTAGCCTGGTGTGGAGATGATGGAGGCATCCCTTTGGATTAGATGACTTACAGGTCCCCACCAGTCCTGAAAGTCTTGATTTTCCTTAGCATTCCATTAATCTGTCAAATCGTGTCAACCTCCATGATTTTGGATATATTCTTCCACTTTGGGATGGGAGTCTGTCTTCTGTAGGTACAAATCCACCCTTTCCTCAAAGTTCGGTCAATGTCACATGAAACCTTTCCTGAAATTCTCCTTTCATCTCCTCCTCCTTCTGTTCTGTACTCTTTTGGTTTCTATGCTCAGCAACATTCATAGTCTGATTGATCCAGCCAACATTTATCAAGTACCTACAGTGGACCAGGTATAGGCCATTGACAGTTGACCTTGCCATTGGATGGGTTCACACACCTGACAGGAGGGCAGATAAGCAAACCAGTGGCACTGTTGTGAGATGAATTGTGTGTCCTCTAAATTTGTATGTTGAAGTCTTACCCCCCCCCCCAGTACCTCACAATGTGACTATATTTGAGGTAAAACCTTTAAAGAGTTTCAGTGAGGTCATATGGGTGGACACTAATGCAATATGACTGGTGTCCTTATAAGAAGAGAAGATTAGGACATAGATAACAGAGATCAAGGGACAACCATATGAGGACACAGAGAGGAGGTGGCCATCTGCAAGCCAAGGACAGAGGCCTCAGAAGGAACCAAACTTGCTGATGACACCTTGATCTTGGACTTCCAGTCTCCAGAAGTCTGAGAAAATAAATTTCCAATATTTAAGCCACCCAGTGTGTGGCACTTTGTCAGGGCAGCCCTAGAATACTAATATAGGCATTGAAGTATGTACGAATTGTCAGCAAGGAAAATGGGTGGAAAACATCTTCAGAGAGAAAGAGTGAGGGATTCTCTCAAGGGTGAAGATGAGTTTATTAGGTACACATGAGGAAGGCCTTCTTAAAAGAGAAACATGCAAAAACCAGTTGTTTATCTGCTGGAAGGATATTAATTGAAGCATTGTTTATAAAGTAAATATTGGAAGGATAACAAAAGTCTATCAGTGGGGGAAGATGAAGGCAAATTAATAAATCTGTAGAAAATTATATTATAAAGCTCAAGGTACAAGGACTTCCCTGGCGGTCCAGTGGTTAAGACTTTGCCTTCCATGCAGGGGGTACAGGTTCGATCCCTGGTCAGGGAAATAGGATACCACATGCCTCGCGGCCAAAAAACCAAAATATAGAACAGAAGCAGTATTGTAACACATTCAATAAAGACTTTAAAAATGGTTCACATGCAAAAATTCTTTAAAAAAAAAAGCTCAAGGTACATTTTCACTCTTAAGTCAGTGGTGTTCTATATGCTGTAGAGAGAAGTGCTAGCTAGCATTCTGCCACTTGAGTTTGGGTGTTTAAAATCAAACAAAAAAATAAAGGTATGCAAATAGCATTTACTAGACATTTATAATGTAAAAATCACTCTGATAATTGGATTGATGCTTTAAAGATGAAATAATAGAAAGTGGTGTGATGAAGAAAGACTGTACTGTATCTACTTGGCTGAAGCTCAGTGAGGGGATGGTCCATTTTTCTCCTATTTACTGTTGAATCTCCTGTGCCAAGCATAGTCCTTAGAACCTGAGAGATTCTAAATAAATAGTTTTTGAATAAATGAATGAATGAATGTTAGAAATCTGAATTATAAAATATTGGGTTGGCCAAAAATTTCATTTGGTTTTTAAGTAAAATTAAAAGACACATTTTTCATTTTCACCAAGAAGTTTATTGAACAACGTAGTCACCCTTTTGTTCCGCTACCTTCTGCCATTTTTCAGGCAACTTCATAATTCCATCTTCCCAAAACGTTTTATCTTTTTGAGCAAAGAACTGTTCCAGGTGCATTTTACAGTCTTCCAGGGAACTGAAATTTTTCCATTAAGAAAATTTTGTAAAGACCTAAATAAATGGAAATCCAAAGTTGCAATGTCTGGTGAATACAGTGGATGAATCAGAACTTCCCAGCCAAGCTGTAACAGTTTTGCCTGGTCATCAAAGAAACATGCGGTCTTGCATTATCCTGATGGAAGATTATGCATTTTCTGTTGACTAATTCTGGATGCCTTTCATGGAGTGCTGCTTTAAGTTGGTTTAATTGGGAGCAGTACTTGTTGGAATTAATCGTTTGGCTTCCCAGAAGGAGCTCATAATAGAGGACTCCCTTCCAATCCCACCGTATACACATCACCTTCTTTGGATGAAGATTGGCCTTTGATGCGACTGATGGTGGTTCACTTCACTTGCCCCAAGATCTCTTCCATCCCACATTGTTGTGAAATACCCACTTTTCATCACTCGTCACAATTTGTTTTACAAAGGGAACATTTTTGTTATGTTTCAGTAGAGAATCGCATGAGGTGATATGGTCAGGAAGGGTTTTTTTCCCACTTATGTGGAACCCAAACATCAAAGCGATTAACATAACCAGGTTGGTGCAAATGATTTTCAACACTTGATTTGGATATTTTGAGGGTGTCAGCTATCTCTCATGTGGTATAACATTGATTGTTCTCAATTAATGTCTCAATTTGATCACTATCAACTTCATCTGGTCTACGCAACCATGGAACAGCATCCAGTGAGAAATCTCCAGCACAAAACTTTGCAAACTACTTTTCACACATTCGATCAGTCACAGCACCTTCTCCATGCACTGCACAAATCTTTTCTTGTGTTTCAGTTGTGTTTTTACCTTTCTTGAAGTAATAAAGCATAATATGCCAAAAATGTTGCTTTTTTTCTTCCATCTTTAATATTAAAACGGCTACACCAAAATTCACCAATTTTGATAAGGTTTTTTTTTAATGTATGCTGATATGACAGCTTTCACAATACAATCTAACAAAATTGTTTCGAATGAAGTTAAAGACAACTAAGTGCTACTACAGCCACCTTATGGAAAAAACCAAACAAACTTTTGGGCTAACCCAATAAGAAGGCCTATGCTTCTGCTCTGGTTTTGGTATAATTTCATTACGAGGTATTAAGTGGGTTAATGGGTATAAGATTGTCATCTGCACGATAGAGATATTTGAGCAGGAACATTACAGTCAAGACAGTATAATGTTAAAGCAATAAATGTATAATAGTTAAAAGCATAGATAGAACCAGGTTCTAATCTGGCTCCTCCAAGACCTACTCGACCTGTCTGAGATTTTATTCTCTAATGTGCAAAATAAGGTCAGTCTGGTGGTTTTTAATATATATATGCATATATATTCTGATTATAAAATAAGCACACTTACTGTTCATGATTTTTAAAATACAGGGCTACATAAAGAGAATAAAATAACTCTTTTTCTCACCCATCAAGTAATAAGCTCTCATAAAATTTTTGATATATTTCCTTTCAACTTTTTTCATATGCATTTGTGTATATTACAAATCTGGCATCATTCTACATTTTCAAACTGTATACTGTTTTGTCACCTCATATTATACAGAGACTATTTTCTTATGCTATTAAATATTCCTTGTAAATACCATTTAAATGGCTCTGTAACATTCCAGAGTATGTATTTATCATGATTTATTTAATCATTCTCCTAATTTTGGACATTTGGCTTGCTTCCAATTTTCAGCATCAAGGGTTATATTGTAATGAACCTCTTGGCACATAGAATCATTGAAGGGAATTTTTAAGTCAACAGTATCAGCTAATTTTAAAGCTCCTGATATATATTGCTAAAATGTTTTTTTTAATAAATGTGCTGTTTATATTCCTACTATATTTATTAGCTTTTGCTCAGTTATGCTGCAGTAAAAACAACATCTACATTTCAGATTTCAGTGGGTTCAACAACCAAGGCTGATTTCTTGCTCACTTTTTCTACTGGCTGTGGATCAGTTTGGCTCCTGTCCATGTGTCTCCTTCATTCTGGAATCCAGGATGAAGCAGCAGCTCTATCTGGGGCATGCTGGGACATCTGGGAGAAGAGCAATGGTACAAGTACATGATGCCTCTTAATGTTGCTGCTCAGATAAAGTGCAGGCCACTTCTCACATACCATTGGCTGAAGCAAGTCACCTGGTCAGGCTCACCAAAACAAAGTGAAAAATATACTCCTTCCCTAGAGAAGGGTGTATAGCCAGGGACCCTATATAGATGGAACAGGTAGAAAATGGCAGCAAATGTTCAGAACAAATAATGCAATATACTAACATTACAATAATTCTAATTTTCCCAAAGCTCCATTGACACTGAGAATGACAATTTTTAAATTTTAAATATTTTCAGATTTGATAGAGGAAGATGGTAACATCTTATATAATTTTATACATTTACATACTTGTGAGACTCCAAATATTTTCATGGTTTGTACCATTTAGGTTTGGTTTATTCAGGATCCTTGCCCTTTTTCTATCATATTTTGTCTTTTGGAATGAAGTTTTTTTTTTTTTTTAATTAAGAACATCAAGACCTTACCCATCAAGGTTAGTGTATTTTTTTCTGATTTCACCTTAAAGTTATATTACTTTTGATAAATGGCATATTAAAATTCACATGTAGTCAAATTTATCATTTTTCCTTGTAATTTATGGTTTTCTGCTTAGCAAGTGCTCCCCTTCCCTAAAATCAGATTCATTTGTGCCTATTCTTTCTTTTACAATGTTTTTATTTAACCCTTTCACCCATATAAGTTTATTTTGCGGTTAGTGTATGAGGTGAGGATAAAATTTTACCTTGCAATAGTGAACCATCATATAAGTTATACCTTTCTCTATCTACTATTTTCTTCTTTACCTTCTTAATTGGAAACAGAAGCACAAAGCAGAAAGCATACTAAATGCAGGTGGGTGGGAGGGTCAACTGACTTGAATTTTAGAAATAGCCCAGAGATTAAATTGTTATCTGACTTTAAGAAGTTCACATCATTTTTCTGGCTCTCTACCACTTCATCTGTAAAATGAAAACATTGGAGCTCAAAGAGCCCATGTATCCCTAAATCTATTTGTCTCCTGTCTAGGTCTGGCATATTCCTATTACACATCCTATCACTGACTGACCCTATGTCCATGGCAGATATGGCTAGTGCGATGGGCCCCTTTTTCTTTCTGAGTTAAAATGATCAGAGAATTCTTCTTCCCATATTAACCCAAGAAGTTGCTGAATTAGATATTTGCTGAACAGATATTTGGATGCTGAACAGATATTTGGATTAGGAATCCAAATATCTGTTCTTAGGTAATTCTGCCTGTGCTATTCTGAAATCGCCTTCCTGTCATGCAATCAAGAGTCTGTTTTGATCCCACTAGTACCCAATGTTCGAATCCAACTCCACTGCCCTTTATTCTGTATTCATATACATAAAGATTTAGAAGTAGGCTTTACATTGTTCCATTGACTATGGGCTATGGACTGCAAGCTATGTGTTAATAAAGATGCTGTTACCATTGAACTCGCTTGTATTGTAAATTAACTTAGAACTCAGTATGTTCCCAATTACTGTATGTGTGTGGCAGACTAGAACAAGCTATTCCAACACCTTTAGTTGATAACTTAAAAAAATCAAATAAAAAACTAAAAGTGTTGGAATAGCTTGTTCTAGTCGGCCACACATACACACAAAACAAAAACAAAAACAAAAACTAGCCAAAGACTTTCAGGTTGGTAGTGACAGGGTAGAAACCAGCAACCAGATCTCTAGACTTTCAAACCCAGTGCTTTCCAATATATTAAATTATTTCTCCTACAAAATCAATCATAAATCCTTCCATTCATACCAAGGCCTAGAGCCATAAGCATTCCCGTTTAGTTGGCCAAAAGGAGAAATGAAACATTTGCTTTTTGTTTTCAATTGCTAGTAGCAAAATTATATTGATATGGTCAAGATGGAGCATTGAAATCAAAATTATGTAGGGAATAAAAGACAGCATAAATTAGCATTTGCTTCCACTGTGGTTTAAAGAGTTAGCCAGCCTCATATAACATTCTGGGGGTGGGTTTATGGATGGATTGGGCAATATATCAAAAACAGCGTTAAAGACCAGTGAGTTAGACATGGCAAAAAGGTCACTGCAGAGTAAATGAATGGTCATCGACAAAGGCTGTTCTCAGGGAATATTGAATTATTTTCCCTGATATATGGTGATGTAGGACATGTATGATTACAGAGCATTCAATGTACAAGGATTCATTGTTATGCTCTGTTTCAATCCTTTTGTTCATTTAGAAGTTTAAGGTTATGCCGTCTACCCAAAGTCACAGAGTGAGCCAAAGGAATAGCAGATGGATTAGTTATCCATGGTTGTATAACAAGTTACCCCAAAACATAAAGGCTTAAAACAACAGTAAAGGGGCTTCCCTGGTGGCACAGTGGTTGAGAGTCCGCCTGCCGATGCAGGGGACACGGGTTTGTGCCCCGGTCCGGGAGGATCCCAACATGCCGCGGAGCGGCTGGGCCCGTGAGCCATGGCTGCTGATCCTGCACATCCGGAGCCTGTGCTCCACAACGGGAGAGGCCACGACACTGAGAGGCCCATGTACCGCAAAAAAAAACAAACAAAAAAAACAACAAAAAACCCCAGTAAACCTTTAATATCTATTACAGTTTGCATGCGTGAGAAATCTTGGAGAGAACTGGCTGGGTGTTTCTGTCACAGAATCTCTCACAAGGTTGCAGTCGATATGGTGACTGGAATTCCAGTCATCTGAAATCTTGACTGGCGCTGAAGGATTTGCTTCCAAGGTAGGTCCCTCATATGGCCAGCAAATTGGTAATGGCTTCATCCTACACAGTCTCCTCCATAGGCTGCTTGAATGTCCCCTTGCTATGGCAGCTGGCTTCTCCCAGAGTGAGTGATCCAAAGGGGATCAAGGCCAAAGGCCCAACATCTTTTAAGACCTCATGTTAGGGCTTCCCTGGTGGCGCAGTGGTTGAGAGTCTGCCTGCCGATTCAGGGGACATGGGTTCGTGCCCCGGTCCGGGAAGATCCCACATGCCGCGGAGCGGCTGGGCCCATGAGCTGTGGCCAGTGAGCCTGCGCGTCCTGAGCCTGTGCTCCGCAATGGGAGAGGCTACAACAGTGTGAGGCCCGCGTACCGCAAAAAAAAAAACAAAACTCATATTAGATGCCATCCAACGTGATTTCTGCAATATCCCATTGGTTACAAGGTCAGCCCTATTTGATATAGGAGGGAACTACACAAGTGCATTAGTATCAGGAGGTCAGGATCATTGGCAGTTTAAGAGTTTAGAAGAATACCTAGCATATAGTAATATTAGTAAACTATAAAGCAGTATATTACTATTAATAATTAGGGTTACTATATTAATATTTTATAGCATCATAATTCTAAAGATTCGTATTTTTTTTTTCTGTTCCTGTAGTCTAATTTTTGTAGGTTAAAGAAAAGAGATGAAAACATTCGGTAATAGAGTGAGACCCTGGATTTCATGGCCGTGGTCTTAATAATGAACCTAAGTTTTAAATCTGCCTTTAAAAAATTAGAGGGCCTCCCTGGTGGCGCAGTGGTTCAGAGTCCGCCTGCCGATGCAGGGGATACGGGTTCGTGCCCCGGTCCGGGAGGATCCCACGTGCCGCGGAGCGGCTGGGCCAGTGAGCCATGGGCGCTGAGCTTGCGCGTCCGGCAACGGGAGAGGCCACGACAGTGAGAGGCCCACATATCGCAAAAAAAAAAAAAAATTAGAGAAAAAATGTGTTAAATAACAGTGTCTTATTTATATTTAAACATGAATAGTGATTGGATGAGTAACTATACCAATAACTATATACATATAGTATAACTATAATACATATAGTATATAATACATATACATAATACAAGTAGTACATATAAAACATATAGTATATAATATATATGGTACATAATACATATAATACATATAGTATAGTTATAATACATATAATAGAATAACAAGAATGGTCACCCAAAAAATTCTGTGGGAGTTTGGGCATTTTGAAAACTTTGTGGAATGAGGAGAGACCTAATGGAGAGAGGTCATTGTAATGAATTATTTAGAGATAATTAGATTTTTAAAAGAAAAGGAGTAGAAAAGAGGGAACAGAATGAGTTAAAATGTGATGATGGGAAGTCAGAGTATTCCTGGGATGGGGGAGAAGCATCGTTTCATTTGGCTGAAGCATTGGATGGAGACAACAACTATAAAGTTTATTCTTGAGGTAACGTAGAGATGCTGTAAGTGAAGCAGGGCCTACGAAAAGATTCATCAGGCAGCTTTTGCAAGCTGAACTAGAGGAGTAAGAAAATGGACAGAAGGAGATCAGTTAGAGGCAGCTGTACAAGGCACTCAAGGTTCAATGAGAATCTAAAAATTATGTGTCAGAGCATAAAAATAACTTACTTTTAATATTTTTAACAGTTTTATTTTTTTTTAAGATGGGATTTATAGTTTGGGGCATCTGAATGCACGTGGGTGCTGAGGAGAAGGCATTAACCAAACTCTTTCTCCTAGAGCCAAAGAGGTTGAATTTAGTTAACATCATCTCTGTTTTCTTTATTCCTTCATCCAAAACCATTTTGTTAGTGACTGCATTGTTCTAGTTGCGATGAAAATTCTGTGAGGTGACAATGAAGAAGACTCAACTTATGCCCTGTTTCTTTGTTTCCGTTAGGATAAAATAGGTTCAAAAGAAGGTGTTGAGACTTGTTGTCTTTGATCCCTCTCTTCCTATTTACTCTTTTTTTTTTTGAAGATTTAATTTTACTTATTTTTGGCTGCATTGGGTCTTTGTCGCTGTGTGCAGGCTTTCTCTAGTTGAGGCGAGCAGGGGCTACTCTTTGTTTCAGTGTGCAGGCTTCTCCTTGTGGTGGCTTCTCTTGTTGTGGAGCATGGGCTCTAGGCACGCTGGCTTCAGTAGTTGCAGCACGTGGGCTCAGTAGTTGTGGCTCATGGGCTTTAGAGCACAGGCTCAGTAGTTGTGACACATGGGCTTAGTTGCTCCGCGGCATGTGGGATCTTCCCAGATCAGGACTTGAACCCTTGTCCCCTGCATTGGTAGGCGGACTCCCAGCCACTGCGCCATCAGGGAAGCCCTCCTCCTGTTTACTCTTGAACTCACTCCAGTGTGGTCTTTGCCTCCATGGTTTTATTAAAGATGTTTGGGCAAGTTCACCAGAGACCTCCTCCATGTTAACAAAGCCAGGGGTCAGTTCTCAGCCTACCTGTTCTTTCATAGGTATTTACCCAGTTCCTCCCTTTTGCTGCTTCTTGTCACTTGTCACCTGTCTTGCTATATCCCTCTGCTGATTTTCCTCTGGCTACTACTACATAATTTTCCACTGGTTTCTGCTATATAATTTATTTTACCAGTTCCTCTTCTTCTTTCCTACCTTTTTAATGGTTCAGGTATCTCAGGGCTCATTCCTTGACCTTTTCTTCTTTATCAGCACCACTTTCTTGGTGATCTCATGTAGCCACCTGGATTAAAATGCTGTCTTGCTGTTGAAGACGTCCAAATTTGTATTTTTAGTTTAGACTTTTCTCTTGCCCTCTGATCCATATATCTATCCATCTGCCTACTCAGTATCAACTACTTAGTATCAACTAAATATAGAATTGATATTGCAAACTGAAAGTCCAAAACTGAACTAATCTTTTCCTCCAAATCTGTTATTCACATAGGCTTTTCCATCTAAGTTGGAAGTGTTTTCTTCCTTGGATTTATCTTTGGCTTTCCTCTCTCTTTACTCTACCACATTCAATAACTATATCACAAATCCCATTGGCTCTACCATCACAATAAGTCCAAAATCCATTCTACCATCCTGGTTTGCATCACCACATCACTACCATCTCTCACCTGGATTACTGCCTTAGCCTGCTGTACTTGCCTTCTCTTGCCACACCCAGCCAATATAATTTCACTACAATATAGGAATAATTATTTAAGAATATAAGTCATAATATGTAGCTTCACTGTTTAAAATGCTGTCCTGGCTCCACACTTCATTCACAGTAAAAGTAAAGTCCACATTATCGTCTACAAGGTCCTTTCACTCTTCCCACCTTCATCACCATGTTATTGCCCAAGATAATGTTTTATCACTTCCTACTACTTTTATCCTTGCTCATTTTTTCTCTAGGCTGTCTGGCCTTTTAGCTGTTCGGTAACACACGAGGCATAGTCGTAACTTAGGAGTTTTGTACTTGTTCTCTTTGCCCAGAATTCTCTTTTCACTGATATTTGGAAGGGTAATTCTGTCACTTCCTGAAGTCTAATGAAATGTTCTCCTCAAGGATACCTGCCCTGTTGCCCTTCTTTAAAACTGCAGAGTGTTTGCCCCACTGAAACTCTCTCTGGTATCTTTATCTCCCTCTCCTTTTCCTTTACCTTGTGGCATAATGTGTATGTATTTTATTCATTATGTTTATTGTCTGTCTCTACACATTAGAATGTACCCTTCATGAGGGCAGGAATCTCTGTCTCCTTTGTTCCTATAGAAATATCTGGCACAGAGTAGATACTCAGTAAATAATAAATGAATTCATAACACAGGGGGGGACAGATACATAAATAGATCATATATAACTATGACCAAGCACTGCTGTAACAAGGAAGGAGCAGATCTACTCCATTCTTGGGTGAAAAATGTCCTTCAGAAAAGGGCTGATCTGAGTGCACTGTGAAAGTATTAATTTTGAAACTTTGATTGTTAAAATGTTATAAGGATGGCAAATCTCTGTCCTTTATATCTATCCTATAATGGAGTTTCTGGTGAAGAACAGAGGCAATGTTGAAGGTTTTTCCTATCACACGAGAGTATACAACTTGAGGTTCAAACAATCCCACCTGAATTAAACCTTAATTAAACACCCTGGGCTTCCCTGGTGGCACAGTGGTTGAGAGTGTGCCTGCCGATGCGGGGGACACGGGTTTGTGACCCGGTCTGGGAGGATCCCGCATGTTGCGGAGCAGCTGGGCTCGTGGGCCATGGCCGCTGAGCCTGCGCGTCCGGAGCCTGTGCTCCGCAACAGGAGAGGCCACAACAGTGAGAGGCCTGCGTACTGCAAAACAAACAAACAAAAAACAAACAAACAAACAAAAAACACCCTGTGCATATAGTATTTCCTATACCCACCTGCCAAAATGCTATTAGTTCATCAAAGCTGAGATTAAATAAAATATCCTTCAAGAAACCCTACTTGCTTCTCACTTATCAGAAATAAGCCCTCCCTTTTATAATTATTGGCTGGCATCCACTTTCCCTCCTAAATTATAAACTCATTTTGAGTATAGACCTTTAGACCTACCTTTGTGTTCCTTACAGTTCACAAAAAAAGTCCCGGCATACAGTTGTAGGTAAGAGGTTACACAAAATTATTCCTTAGAATTCTTCCAAACCTAATAATATATTGGAATAACTCAATCCGGTTTCATTGATAACATCTAATTTTGGTGTACTGCCATAGGGTATACAGAAATTGAACCTATGATTTTGGTTTTATGGGCCTCTTCAACCAAGGAGAAGAAAGAGAAAAATCATTCAATGCCTCTTATTTCCAGGAAATGTGATGGCCTTTTTACATGTATAATCCCATATGATAGTCAAAATAGCTCCACTGAGCAGGTGTAATTGTCCTTTTTTGTTCTGCAAATGAGAAAACAGAGTCTCATAAATGTTAAATGACATCTTGAAGGTCACACATCCTGTAAGTGACAGAGCTAGAGTTCTAACCCAGTTGTGTATTATTCCACTAAATCACAGTCCACAAGGCAAAGGAAATGAACAAACCAGAAGTGGTGGCAAATTCAAAATGTTGAGGAAACAGTGGGCTGCAATAAAATGGATATGATGAATGTCATATTGGGGCATAGTCTGTGGAACTAATTCCACAGTGCCATAGACAGTTGGTTTGGGGAACAGTTCACACTAAAGCTTACAAGACAAGGAGCTATTCTTGACTTTGTCTTGACTAAAACACTGGTGCCAGCAGTGCCGTTAAAGGAGGTTGCAGTGATAAGGCACGATGATGGTTCTATAATTAAGTTTGACATCGTCACTGGAGATCATATCAGGCATTGTTGGCTCGATGAACTTTAAGGGAAAAAAAAAATAGAATGAGCTAGAAACTGCCTGAAGGAAAAGTTATAAAATTAAAATCCATAGAATCCAAAGGAAATGGGTTTAAGAATAAATTATGAGAATCCCAAAGATTTGTCTGCTACAGCACAACCAAAAAATAGGAGCTAAAAGGGTGATAATAGAACCAGACTAGCTGGATGCAGGAAGAGAAATTGATTCAGGTCAAAGAATTCTCTTTTGAATAGTATGAGACTAGTCTATGTATGTCATTCCAATGGTGAGAGATCTATCTAAGGGACAGTAAAATAGGAAAAGAGAAATAGTAAAGAAAAAATTTAAAAATATTGTCTTGTACGCAAGAGGGAAGAGATATGGGAACATATATATATGTAGAACTGATTCGCTTTGTTATAGAGCAGAAACTAACACACCATTGTAAAGCAATGATACCCCAATAAAGATGTTAAAAAAAAATTGTCTTGTAGATATCCAAAATAAAGCCCTATACCTTATCAAATATTTTATACAGTCCTACTTATCCTACAGTTTCAGAATATGAGAAGTGAGGTGGAACTTTTATAGACACTGTAACTGTAGCACTTTACCAAAACATTTCTTCTTCCTGAGCACACGTTTTCCAGCATTCCTTCCATTATTTGTGTTTGTGTCATTGAGTACTAGCCAGTGGAACATGAACAGAATTGACATGTGCTACTCTAGGCTGAGCCCATGAAACCCTCTTAAGGGTAAGCCTCCATGCTCTTTCCCATTCGCTTTCATGCAAGTAAGCAAGACATCTTTGAAAAGCATGATTGGCAATCACAGAAGTACAGCATGGAAAGATATTGCATCTACGAGATGCCCATCAATTTGGAAAGTCAATTTTTGAGGTTATTTGGGTAAGAAATAAATTTCTATAATGTTTGATCCATCATATGTTTTGGGTTTGTGCGTGACAGTGATAGGTATTTCCTTAAATGATGTAAAGATTCAACCTCATTAACAGACAAATAAAGAAACAAAGACCCAGAACATTTAAAAGTAGAGTTAAGAATAGGGACAGGGCTTCTTAAACACTTCTTTGTTTGAGACTAAGGGGCTGCAGCTATGGGAAGAATTGGGACCTACTTAAAATTAGGCACATTTAATGAGTATTGTATTTGAAAATTTAATAGGAGATGGTCATGAGGACAAAATTATCAATATGTTTCTAAACTGACTAAGAAAGTGGAAATAAAGAATTCAAATAAATACCAGAAGAGTATAAAATGAACATAAGGAAAAGATTTAAGTGACATAGATCTTGATTCTGACTCTGATTTTTTTGTCTGTGTCAGGTCTTAGTTGCGGCAGGTGGGATCTTCATTGAGGCATGTAGATGTCTTGTTACAGTGCACGGGCTTCTCTCTAGTTTTGGAGTGTGGGTTTTCTCTCTCTGGTTGTGACACTTTGGTTTAGATTCTTTGAATGACTTTGATATGGAAAGTTCAGGAAACAACAATAAAACAGAAAAAAGACCAGTCAAATGTTCTACTCTGTCTACATGTCTTGATAAATGTGATAAACTAAACACTCATATTTTCTAGACAGTATCATTCCTCTGACCAAACAGAGTTCTTTTACTCACAGACATAGAAAACAAACTTAATGGTTACCAAAGGGGATAGTGTGGGCGGAGCGAGATAAATTAGGATTAACATATACACACTACTATATATAAAATAGGTAAACAAGGACCTACTGTATAGCACAGGGAACTCTACTCAATATCTTGTAAAAACCTATAATGGAAAAGAATCTGGAAAAAAAATATATGTGCATATATATACACACATATATATATTACTGGATTACTTTGCTGTACACCTGAAACTGACACAACATTGTAAATTAACTATACTTCAATTAAAAAAATAACACAGGAGTCTTTTTTTTTTTTTTCAGGAGTCTTTTTTTCCCATGGATTTATGTGATATTTCAGTAGATCCCTTTTCTTTGAATTTTGGGTGCGGACATCAGAGGGGAACTGCCTTCCTCTGCAGACATTTTGAAATAGGGAGACATGCTCTGATCCCTTTTACTACCCTCTCTCAGAAAGAAAAATGTGACATCAAATCATGGCTCTCTTAGCTCCGATATGAAACCTAGGGTCAAGTTTAAAAAGGAAATGTACCATCTCCAAACAAACCAACAAAAAAACTTAAGTACAAGATTTAGCAGGTTTTACATTTATTTCTTCCCTCAGTGTGTTCTGTTTTCTTGGAGAAAGTTTACATGTAATGAAGCCCAGAGAAGAGCCTAGATAAGAGACACTGTCCGCTAAATGTCACCTGCATCCAATGAGAAAGGCAGCACTGGGATTTGGTGATAATTCTAGCGTGCCAAGTCCAGTTAGGGGATTCACCAGAGTCTCACAAAGAGAAGCACAGCCCTGGGACTTCCTATCATCTCTAGCTTCTATCTATTCCTTAATAAGTAAGAGTCAGAGGAGTAGAGAACATATTGGTATTATGTATCCTGGGAGGTAAAGATCAAGAGATGAGCCAGTGTGGTTAGTGTGAAAGCAATTAGTTCTAATAAAACCAGGGAAATGTTTAACAGGTCCGAGGGAGCCAGCAACACAGTAGCAGATGAGATTCTGGGTAGAGGAGATGGGCTGGCTGGTTGAAATGATTGTCTTAATGACTCCACCTGAAGATGGGTGCTGAAAGCATTTTATGAGAGGGATGGACGAGTCATGGCAGGAAGTGCAATAAAGACTTCAGAGGTGCATATGCCCTGGCAGTTGGCAAAGTGAGTTTTAAGAAAAGAGAACTGATGTAACTGCTACACAAGTCACTCTCATAGATTATGTTTTCAGGTTAATAACATTGAAGAGGAGACATAGAAATAGTTTTAGAAGAATCATGCAACCGTTTCAGGATACCAAGGACATTTTAGGTTTTAAGATTTTCGTTACAAATAACAAATGAAGAAATGGGAGAGTTGTTAAACTAAAATAAATCTACAGGAAAGGACCCAGGAGCCATTTCACAAAAGAAAAGGAGGAAGACCATGGCTACATTTTTCAATAAGAAAAGAAAATATAAGGGCAGCAAGTAAAGGCATACCTTGTTGTATTGTGCTTTGCTCTACTGCGCTTTGCAGATGTGCTGTTGTTTTACAAATTGAAGGTGTGTGGCAACCCTGCATCGAGCAAGTCTGTTGGCATCACTTTTCCAACAGCATTTGCTCACTTCATGTCTCTGCATTTTGGTAATTCTCGCAATATTTCAAACATTTTCATGACTATTACCTTTGTCATGGTGATCTGTGATCTTTGATGTTACTTTTGTAATTGTTTAGGGGTGCCTTGACACAGGCCCACATAAGACTGTGAACTTAATTGATAAATGTTTTGTGTGCTCTGACTGCTCCACTGACTGGACATTCCCCCATCTCTCTCCCTCTCTTCTGGCCTCCCTATTCCCTGAGACAAAACAATATTAAGATTAGGCCAATTAATAACCCTACAATGGCCTCTAAGTGTTCAAGTGAAAGGAAGAGTCACACATCTCTCACTTTAAATCTAAAGCTATAAATAATTAGGTTCAGTGAAGAAGGCATATCAAAAGCTGAGATAGGCCAAAAGGTAGGCCTCTTGCACCAAACGGTTAGACAAGGGGTGAATGCGAAGGAAAAGTTCTTGAAGGAAATTAAAAGTGCTACTGCAGTGAACACACAAATGATAAGAAAACAAAACAGCCTTCTTGCTGATATAGAGAAAGTTTAAGTGGTCTTAACAGAGGATCATGCCAGCCACAACATTCCCTTAAGAAAAAACCTAATGTAGAGGAAGGCCCTGTCTCTCTTCAATTCTGTGAAGGCTGAGAGATCTGAAGAAGCTGCAGAACAAAAGCTTCAAGCTAGCAGAGGTTGTGGCTCATGAAGCTAAAGTCAAGAAGCCGTCTCCATAACATAAAAATGCAAGGTGAAGAAGCAGGTGCTGATGCAGAAGCTGCAGCAAGTTATCCAGAAGACCTATAGCTAAGGTAATGATAAAGGTGGCTACACTAAAGAACAGATTTTAAATGTAGATGAAGCAGCCTTATATTGGAAGAGGGTACCATTTAGGACCTTCATAGCTAGAGAGGAAAAGTCAGTGTCTGGCTTCAGTGCTTCAAAGGACAAGCTGACTCTCTTGTTAGGGGCTAATGCAGCTGGTGATTTGAAGTCAGTGTTCAGTTACCATTTCAAAAATGCTAGGGCCCTTAAGAACTATGCTAAACCTACTCTGCCTGTGCTCTATAAGTGGAGAATCAAAGCCTGAATGACAGCACATCTATTTACAGCATGGTTTATAGAGTATTTTAAGGCTACTGTTGAGAGCTATGCTCAGAAAAAAAGATTCCTTTCAAAATATTGGTGTTCATTGGCAATGCACCTGGTCACCCAAGAACTCTGATGAAGATATACAATGAGATTAATGTTATTTTTATACCTGCTCACACAACATCCATTCTGCAGCACATGGATCAAGGAGTAATCTCGACATTCAATTCTTTTATTTAAGAAATACATTTTGTAATGCTACAGCTGCCATAGATAGTGATTCCTCTGATGGATCTGCACAAAGTTAACTGAAAACCTTCTGGAAAGGATTCACCATTCTAAATGCCATTAAGAACTTTCATGATTCATGGGAAGATGTCAAAATATCAACATTAACAGGAGTTTGGAAGAAGTTGACTCCAACCTTCATGGATGACTTTGAGGAGTTGTAACCACAGATGTGGTGGAAATAGCAGCAGAACTAGAATTAGAAGTGAAGCCTGAAGATGTGACTGAATTGCTGCAATCTCATGATAAAATTTCACGAATGAAGAGTTGCTTCTTATAGATGAGCAAAGAAAGTGGTTCCTTGAGATGGAGTCTTCTCCTGGTGAAGATGCTGTGAAGATTGTTGAAATGAGGACAGAGTATTTAGAATAAATAAAGCATTATGGAGTCAATTCTATAAAGAATAAAATATTAATTTATTGGTCACACATTCTTTTGAAATATCAGGTACCCATTAAAATACTTATAATGATTTTAGGGACTTCCCTGGTGGTGCAATGGTTAAGAATCCGCCTGCCAATGCAGGGGACATGAGTTCGAGCCCTGGTCCGAGAAGATCCCACATGCCACAGAGTAACTAAGCCCGTGCACCACAACTACTGCGCCTGCTCTCTAGAGCCCACGAGCCACAACTACTGAAGCCTGTGCACCTAGAGCCTGTGTTCCGCGACAAGAGAAGCCACTGCAATTAGAAGCCCGCGCACCGCAAAGAAGAGTAGCCCCCGCTTGACTCAACTAGAGGAAGCCCACGCGCAGCAACAAAGACCCAACGCAGCCAAAAATAAATTTAAAAAAATATATACTTAAAATGATTTTGTAGTGAAATGAAAAAAATGTGTGTACATAAGATGGAAGCTAAGCCAATAAATTAGGGTAAAATTAAAATACATAACATGAGTTAAGTTACTTAAAATATATCCAGAAGACTTAGATGGAAATTATCAAAATATGATCAACAGCCAAGATTTTAAATCATGCATTAATGCAGGGTATTTTTCTCTCTTCATAATTGTGTACGTTTCCAAACATTTACCTATTGTCTATATATTGCATAAATTCCCAGTTAATTTTTTTTTTTAATATTTATTTATTTATTTATTTATTTATTTATGGCTGTGTTGGGTCTTCGTTTCTGTGTGAGGGCTTTCTCTAGTTGCGGCAAGTGGGGGCCACTCTTAATCGCCTCTCCAGACGCACAGGCTCAGTAATTGTGGCTCACGGGCCCAGTTGCTCCGTGGCATGTGGGATCCTCCCAGACCAGGGCCCGAACCCTCGTCCCCTGCACTGGCAGGCAGACTCTCAACCACTGCGCCACCAGAGAAGCCCTCCCAGTTAACTTTTAAATTAAGTAAGCAATTTTAAAATATTTAAGGCATGCAAAAGTATAAAATCTAATGAGAACAAAGGGTGTACCATGAAAGTCAAGCCTCTTTCCATCTGTCTTTAATGATTTCCTTCCCTTCCCTAGAAGGAGGCAATCAAGTCACAGTTATCTGTTTTGAGTGTGTCGTTCCTGAGATATTCTAGGGAAATGTGTAATTTATTCAGCCACTCCTCTATTGATATAGAGCCAGACCACCTTTGATTCACTGGTGTGACAAACGCAACTACAAAGAATATCTTCAAATTCAGTAATTTAGAAGCATATGTCTGAGTATTAATTATTTTGTATTACTGTTTCCTGGTGTTGTTCTTTAATCAGTGATTTAAATTCTTTCTTTTTTAATTATCTTTATCTTCTGATTGCTTCAGAGGTGGAGTTAGACTCTCACTGTCTTCTTTACAGACGAAGATCCTCTTGCAACCTCCAACTACCTCAAAAATAGACTTAACGTTGTGTTGCTCTGAGCAGCCCAACTAGATCCACAGAACTGAAGTAATAGGGAAGCATATTTCAGGTCACTACCAAGAAGTGCTGCCTAATAACAGCAGTAATGACAGTGGCAGCAAGTTCTATTTCCATTTTTAGTGACCTCCCTCTTGAGCTACCTTATGAGACAGCAAGTTCTTCAGTATTGGAAATATTCCAGGAGAGCCTGGAATGACCCATCAAATACATTGAGGGAAAAATTGTAAATGTTTGAAGGGGATGACCTAGAATATTTTCCTCTAAGTCCAGCATCCTCTTTTGCCTATGTTAGAACTTTTGGATTAAGAATTTAGTTAACATCCTAATGAACTTACAGGGAAGGGTTGGAAAAGTCACTTAGCTTTTAGTTTTCTACACTGTAAAAAAGTGACTGGAATAGTCCTGTCAGAAGAATATTACACAGATTAATTAGCCGATGGCTGCACAGTGATAAAGATTATACAGTACCAGGTCTACCTAATAATAAGGGCTGCAGAAAGGGCCAATTGGACTTTTCCCATTTAACCAGCACTTTGTAATGGTAAAATGGAGGGCAAAGGTTGAAATGGCCAAACAGAATAAAAATATAGAAGGAGTACATAGCGTGCAAATGCAAATGCTTAAAAACACACACATGACAACAACTTAATTAACCTGTAGAGACCTCTGCCACCTAATGGTCTCAAAGCAGATAGATTAGACAGGATATTTAAAAGAGATTATGGTTTGTAATGAGAAAAGGATCTGCAGTTAACTAGCATATCCTGGTTTGGGCTTTTAAAATGACCTTCTAATTTTGTACTTTAAAAGATAAGCTTTATTTTTTAGAAGAGTTTTAGAATTACAGAAAAATTACAGAGAGAGTCCACAGAATTCTATATACCCCACAGCCAGTTTCTCCTATTATTAACATTTTTCATTAGTATGGTACATTTGTAATAATCGATGAACTGATATTTATACATTGTTATCAACTACTGTTCATACATTAGATTTCCTTAGTTTTTACCTAATTTCCTTTTCCTGTTCCAGAATCCCATCCAAGGTACTACAGTACATTTAGTCATCATACCTCCTTAGGTTCCTCTTGGCTATCACAGTTTATCCAGTTTTTCTTCTTTTCGATGACTACTATGAACTGAATTAATTATGTCTCTCTCAAAATTGATATGGTGAAGCCCTGGCACCCAGTGTGTTGATATTTGGATGGGGCCTTTGGGAGGTAATTAGGTTTAGATGAGGTCCGGAATGTGGGGCCCTCATGATAGAATTAGTGTTCTCAAAAGAAGAGACGCCGGAGAGTTTGCGCTCTCTCTCTCTCACCAACCCCCACCCCGCCCTCATGGGAATCCGTGAGAAGGCAACTGTCTGCAAGCCAGAAAGAGAATCTCACCAGAACTCAACCATGCTGGTACCCTGATTGCAGACTTCTAGCCTGCAGAACAGTGAGAAAACAATTGTCTGTTTTTAAGGCACTCATGTTATAGAATTTTGTTATGGCAATCCAAGCTAAGACCACTGTGACCTTGACAGATTTGAGGAGAACTGATCAAGTATTTTGTAGGATGTCTCTCAATTTGGATTTCTCTGGTGTTTTTCTCAGGAGTAGATGGAGATATATGGGGGAGCAAGATCACAGAGGTAAAGTGCCATTTTTATCATAACATATCAAAGGGACATGCTCTCAACATAAATTATCACTGATGTTGATCCTGATCAACCAGCTGAGGTCAAGTTTGCCAGGTCTCTACTCTGGCAAGTTACTATCTTTCCCTTTCCAAGGAAGTCTGCTATGTGTGGTACACACTTAATGTGGAGGGAGCTATGATGACAGAGGGTCTACGTAAGTTATTTAACATTCTTCTGCATGGAAGGCCTGCCTTTTTTCTCCCATTAATCTATGTATCCAATCTTTATTTGTACCACTGTTGACTCATGAATATTCATTTTACACTTTGGGTTGTGATCCGATATGACTTTGTTTATTTTGTTGCTAAATGTTTTCCAGCTTTAACCAGTGGGGGCCCTTTCAGTTGGCTCTTGTGTCCCTTTGAAATACAGTCAGCCCTCTGTATCCCACATCTGTGGTTCCAACCAACTAACTGCTGGTGAAAAATATATGGAAAAAAATTCCAGAAAGTTCCAAAAACAATAACTGATTTAAAGTATACAGAAGGATGTGCATAGGTTATATGCAGATTCTATGCCATTTTATATAAGGGATTTGATCATCTGTGGATTTTGGTACTTGCAGTGGCTCCTAGAACAAAGCTCCTGTGGATACTGGGGGATGACTGTACTCTCATCATAGTTTTTTTTGTTGTTGTTGTTTTTCCTCTTAAGCTAAGCCCTTTTTTACTTGCTAGCATTACAAGATGCTTCAGGCTCACCTTGTATAAATCCTGCCTTAGCCAAAGAATCAGCCTCTTCTCCAAGAGTCATGTTGTTTTGTTTGTTTGTATGTTTGTTTTGTTAGTTGGTGGATTATATTAGAGACCAAGATGTGGGCCCTAAGTGTGTTATAGGCTTACCCTTTGGTAGCAACTTTATTTTTTCTCTTTCCCACAATTATTCATGGGAATTTTCTGTTGCTAATAACAAAACCACTTAGTTCTCATGTTAGGCAAGATGGTATATGTGATGGATTTTGGTAAGCTATAAAATGCCAAAGATATAGAATAGATCTATATTGTTGGTCATAGGTTGAGTGACCTCATAGGTAGTATCTACACATGGATTAATGGGCAGTAATGAAAGAAATAAGGGAAGGTGTTACATACACATGGCACACTCACACACCTATATATCTTCTCAGTTATTTTCACTCACTAGGATTGTTGGCTTCCGACTTCTTAAAAATAACAGTATCAGCATGTACTACAACGTTCATTGCAGCTCTATTTACAATAGCCAGGACATAGAAGCAACCTAAGTGTCCATCGACAGATGAATGGATAAAGAAGATGTGGCACATATATACAATGGAATATTACTCAGCCATAAAAAGAAATGAAATTGAGTTATTTGTAGTGAGGTGGATGGGCCTAGAGTCGGTCATACAGAGTGAAGTAAGTCAGAAAGAGAAAAACAAATACCGTATGTTAACACATATATATGGAATCTAAAAAAAAAAATGTTTCTGATGAACCTAGGGGCAGGACAGGAATAAGGACACAGACGTAGAGAATGGACTTGAGGACATGGGGAGGGGGAAGGGTAAGCTGGGACGAAGTGAGAGAGTAGCATTGACGTATATACACTACCAAATGTAAAATAGATAGCTAGTGGGAAGCAGCTGCATGGCACAGGGAGATCAGCTTGGTGCTTTGCGGCCACCTAGAGGGGTGGGATAAGGATGGTGGGAGGGAGGTGCAAGAGAGAGGGAGGGGGTATGGGGATATACATATGCATATAGCTGATTCACTTTGATATACTGCAGAAACTAACACAACACTGTAAAGCAATTATACTCCAAAAAAGATGTTAAACAAACAAAAAAACCTAAAATAAAACAAAAAAATAACAGTATCAGGAACTCTGTGCTATTTTCAAAGGAGTCCAATTCTTCTAATTTTCTCTATACTCCTGACACTTTAGTGTTTATTTACCAAGATATGGATGTCTCCATAAGTACCTTCTGCTGGGTTTCAAGGCTTTTTGTTTGTTTGTTTTAGCATTATTTTCTTCACTGAAGGAATCTTAATATTATTAGTTTTAATCATCTAATTTTGAACAGTGTAAACATTTAATTGGTTCTGAAAATTCTTCAGTAGTAGAGTAAATTAGATGAGCACGTTGGCCATATTTTTCATGCAAAGTGAAAAAAAAAAAAACAGCCTGAAACTGCCGAACAGTGAATATGATGAACAGTGAAGTTTTTCAGTTTCGTAAAGGAAGCCGACTAGAATCTCTAAGTATGAGAAAAACTAAAATACACTGATATTCAAGTGGGATTGGTAGGCAACACTCCTCTGAGTAAGTCTGTAAAAAAGCAGGTCAGGTGGTTTGAAGATTATTCAGTATTAGTATATCTGTGTAAGTAAATATCATTCTTTTAAACCCAAAACGTTAAGCCTGATAAAATTGTTTTGCTTGGTTGGTCCTGAATTTTAAAAGGCAGTTTTAGTTTTAAATGAGGGGAAGCTTTATTATTATTTTTATTTTCATCTCCATTGCTGCAATATCATACAACTTCCATGATTTGCCTACACATGTAGGTAAATAAAACCTTCCCACTACACTGAAAATCAAATTCATCTTCTTACCGTGGTTCATGGGGTCCTACACTGTCTGGCCCCTGTCTTCCTGTCCACCCTTATCTAATACTCATTCTGTTCTTCTACTGTTCTCTACACATAAGCCACCCTGGCCTTCTTTCTGCCCCTCAAACAATTTGAGCTCACTCCCTCCCCACTTAGGTTCTCAGCAGACTCTCTTCTTCTGTATGGAATGTTCTGTTCCTATTTCTTCCAAGGATTGCTCCTTGTCATCATTTCAGGCCTTATCTCAAACACTCTGAAAAACTTTTCCTTAGTGCCTTGTCTAAATAATGCCCAATTGTTTTTTTATACCACTGTTCATTTATTTCTTTAGAGCACATATCATCACCTGAACTTATCACACTGGTTTATTTATTTATATGCATCATTTCATTTAACAGATATCAAAGAACACCTACTATGTGCCAGACACTGTTAGAGGCTCTGTGCACATAACAGTAAACTACAAAAACAGTAAATAGTAAATAAAACAGAAAATTCCCCTGACTTTGTGATGCCTACCATTATAGTAGGTACAGTGGTCAGTAAGCAAATAGTAGAGGTCATATATCATACGTTGGGTGGGTGTAAGTTCTATAGAGACTAATAAAATAAAGGAAAGGGAAAGGGAGGCCTAGGGGTAGCAGTTGGTGGTGGTGATCAGGGCACATTTCCTTAACAAGGTGACATGGGAGCCGACTGAAGTTAGTATTGGCAATCTGAGCAAGAAAGGTATTGAAGCAGAAGTGTACTTGTTCTTTTTGAGGCATAACATCAAGAGCCCAGGTGACTTGAGTGGACTGGATGAGGCAGGAAGTTGTAGTTGATAAAGTCCAAAAAGTAGGGCTTCCCGGGTGGCGCAGTGGTTGAGAGTGCATCTGCTGATGCACGGGACACGGGTTCGTGGCCCGGTCCGGGAGGATCCCACATGCCGCGGAGCGGCTGGGCTCGTGAGCCATGGCCGCTGAGCCTGCGCGTCCGGAGCCTGTGCTCCGCAATGGGAGAGGCCACAGCAGTGAGAGGCCCGCGTACCACAAAAAAACAAAAAAAGTCCAAAAAGTAATAACCATGTAGGGGCTTGAGACTACTGATTTCCCCATAAATATGAAGGTACATGTTCTGTAGGCATTTGAAATAGTAGACTTTTCCAACCTTCTCTCTCCTCCCACTCTGCAGAAGCTGAGGACAAGGAACTCTGTAGTATTGCTACCCCCAAAGAACTGAGATCACAATAGGTCCAAGAGTGCTGATGATAGTAAACTGCCAGAGTTGAATTACTGAGACATTTATTGCCACATCTAATCAATCCATTGAGTGTAGTTCAGTGATTACTTAAATATGTTACAAGTGCTCTCTAGGTTTTAAAAAATGGACTGGAATATTCCTTTACAAATATTCTTTTACACACATTCCTATGTGTTTTTTTTAAGATTAGCCATTAATAATAAACATTAATGTTAACTATTATTTGAATTTAGTATGTTAGAGCTTTAAAATACTTTGAAAATATAAGCTAGTATTTTAAAAAATAGCATTTAATATTGTTAATGAAGTCTTAAATCACAAAAACTAATCTCAGAATAAAAACATATATATGGGGCTTCCCTGGTGGCGCAGTGGTTGAGAGTCCGCCTGCCGATGCAGGGGACACGGGTTCGTGCCCCGGTCTGGGAGGATCCCACATGCCGTGGAGCGGCTGGGCCCGTGAGCCATGGCCGCTGGGCCTGTGCGTCCGGAGCCTGTGCTCCACAACGGGAGAGGCCACAAAGTGAGAGGCCCGCGTACCGCAAAAAAACAAACAAACAAACAAAAACATATATATGTGTGTGTGTGTGTGTGTGTGTGTGTGTGTGTGTGTATACACACACACACACACACACACACACACACACACACATATATGTACACACATACACAAAAACACATATACACATACACACATAAAAATTAGCAGAGCTGTGTTCTCCAAGTGCCTCCCTTCCTGGGTCATGGTTTTACTCTAACCCTCATTCTGGAATTTCTCTTTATAGTTATAATTTGACTGGATAGACACGCTAGACCTGTCCATGGATCACTATATTTTGTATGATAACTATGAAAAGGGATGATACTTATGAAGAATAATGTTCTGGAATACTGTTTTAACACATCATTTTGAGTAAAAATTAACATCCATTTATGGTTAAAAGTCTCAATAAAGTGGGTACAGAGGGAACATACCTCAACAAAATGAAGACCATATATGACAAACCCACAGCTAACATCATACTCAGTGGTGAAAAGCTAAAAGCATTTCCTTTAAGATCAGGAATGAGACAAGGATGCCTGCTCTTGCCACTTTATTTCAACACAGTATTGGATGTTCTAGCCACATCAATTAAGCAAGAAAAAGAAATAAAAACAATCCAAATTGGAAAGGAAGGAGTAAATCTGTCATTGTTTGCAGATGTCATGATACTACATATAGAAAATCCTAAAGATGCCACCAAAACACTATTAGGACTAAAAAATAAAATAGGTGAGTACAAACTTCCAGTTATAAAATAAGTGAGTAATGTGGATGAAATGCACAGTATGGGGAATAAAGTCAGTAATATTGTCATAACTTTCTTTGTATGGTGACAGATGGTAACTAGACTTGGCATGATGGTCATTTTGTAAGATACAGAAATTATCAACTCACTCTATTGTGCCCCTGGAACTAACATGATGTTGTATAGGTCAATTATACTTCAATAAAAAGAGAAAATAAAAGAAAATCAGAATTGTTCATGATCACCTGGCAAGTCAAATTAGTAGATTTCAACAGAAAATTTTCAAGACTGAAGGGCTGTGTATTCTTTTTTTTTTTTTTTTTTTTTTTTTTTTTCCACATGGTGGTGCTGGCAGAAGCATTGCAAGCATGAAAAGTAAATCCATATTCAGAATATGCCTCTATTCCTGTGAAGACACTGGCTTTTTCCTCAGTGATGGAAGGGGTTCAGTGTAACCCGTGTCCCCTGCATCGGCAGGCGGACTCTCAACCACTGCGCCACCAGGGAAGCCCAGGGCTGTGTATTCTAAGTGGTAATGTTTAACTGAGCCTTTGATTTCTGTTTATTTTTTCTCCTTTTGGATGCCTACAGGTGTAGAATGAGGAAGTTATAAATGGATTATTCAGAAGACTTTGGCTGTAATACAGAACTGAAGTAAAATCTATTAATCATTTCTCCATTACTGATGCCCCTATACTAAGTCACAATGATTCTTTATTGGGCAAGCATACCAGATTGGTGTCCCATGATAATTTAAAAGGCATAACAGTGAGACACAAATATGTATCACAAAGAGAAACCCATCATCCCTCCAACTGACTTGTGCATTGTTGAAAATGAAAGCAGAATTTCCAGGAGGTGTGCTTCCATGGCAATTTTGGATCTCAGTTTCATTCCCAACTTGGTCATTTGGTTTCCACAACAAACCGCTATCTTTTCTTGTGCAATAAGGTTAAGGTCTGTGCCCAGTTCACAAGGGCATTGTACAGCTTATTAAATATACGTAATATGTTTTGGAACTGTCCTTAGAATGAATGAGATGGATGCAAAACAAGATTAACCTCTGTTGTGTGGCTTTTCTGAGTCTAATCAAATGTATAACACATCTTTTTTCAAAATGTACATGGGAAAATCTACAATATATGCAATGTTAATAAACTTCTCCTAGCTTTAATGATCCCTATTAGGACACCACATATTTTAGTTGTATTGTCAAATGTATTTTAGAGCCCCACTTGGTTGTGCACAGTGTACATTAGAGAGAAAAAGGTATTTTTCTCCATAGAGGAAATTCATTTTATCACACTGAATGATTGGTACCATGATTGAGGGGGAAAGGAAATTCAGTCAGCATGACATTGATTCAATTTACTTACTTAAAGCAGATTCCACATCAACGTACTAATAACTCCACTAATGGTAATAATAATTGTAATTGAGGTTATTAAATACTATAAAAGCTACATGACTTTTTTTTACAGCTAAACAAAAACCTGAAAATCCCTAATAATGCAAGACAAGTTTTGGTCCTCCTGTTAAACACTATACTCATTCTTTCATTCATTCACCCATCCGTATCTGCATTTGATAAATATTTATCAAAAACCTACTATATGCCAGGGCCTATACCTGTGTTTGGAGATACATCCTTGAATGAAATCAGGTGAAGACCCCTCTCCTTACTGAACATGAATTTGTAGTTATTAGTTTACCATATAATTGTTTATTGTGTTACATAAAGTGTCTCATGTGGTGATAACTGACTGGGGGAAGAATAATGCAAGGGATGTGTGGTGATTGTGGGAAGAGAGTTGCACTTTTAAGTAGCGAGGTTGGGGAAGGACATGCTGAAAAACTGAAAGTAGAGCACAAAGCTGAGGGACAAAGATGATTCCATGCAGATTCTTAGAGTAAGAGCATTTCTAGCAGAAGACAAGAAAGCACATTAAACCTGAGGCAGGGGAGCCTGCTTAGCAGTATTCAGTCACAAGACCAGAGTGAACCCAGTGAAGAGGAGAGCAATGAGAGATAATAGAGCCAGACCTTGTGGGACTTTTTAGGTCATTTTAAAGGTCTTTTGTGTTTGGAAATATGAAGAGATCAATGAAATAGGAGAAACTGTGATCATAGCATCCTAGAAGCAGAATGAAAGGAGTTTCAAGGAGAATTTTAACAGTACTGTCTACCATCACATTATAATGCAAATAACCATTGTTCCTTACCTGTGATGTTCAGAGAACTCTGACCTCTAGGTGAATAACTACCATGTTTGTCTTATTCTCCATTGTCTGTGCTGCAACTAGCCCAGTGCCTGATACATAGAAACACTCAATAAATATCTATATTTCAAATACATGAATACATTTTCTAGTTTAATGATTATAGCAAAATTATTCATTAGCTTTCTTACAGATAAGAGAAGACCAAGAGAAGGTAAGGGAGGTACTGTCGGGTTTTCTGAGCCTACAACTGGTGGTCCTTCTGGTCTTGATAATAGAACTTGAAATTTTCAGAGTAAATGCCTGAGGTCTGGGACTTTCCTTCTCCTCTTGAATATTAGAAAAATCTGAAGCTTACCTGCTGCTCATTGCTGGCTGTGCATACCTCTTGGTGCTGATTTTGCCTCCCCACTCTTAAGATGTCATCAGCTACCCTGCTGAATCCTCATCTTGCCAACCACAACCTAGCTTGGGCCTCAAATGGCCAGGGTAAACCAAAAATTATCACTTGGAAGGAACATCTGATTATCTCAGCAGCAATTGCAATGAAAACAGAACACAGGAAAGGGCAGCTGTCTACTTCACTGCTTTCATTCCAGGCTCTGATTGTTATAGAACGAGGTGGCCTTTCCACCTGGCAGTGGATCATAGGACCAGGTGGTGCCAGGTGGCATGGACTGTGGGGAAGAAGTTGGAACATCTGTGACCCACCCATTTAGGCTCTGATGAGTCTCTTCAAATCTCTAGGGTGCCCTAATCTACAAAAAATAAAAATATAACAAAGAGGGATCCTAGAGATCTGGTTTGGGATCCTGGCCCTACAACTTACATGCTGGTGATCTTAAGCAAGATGTTTTACCTCTCTGAGATACTGTTGCATCAGTGGTGAAATGTTAATAACGCCCAATTCACAATGTTGTTGTGAGAATTAATGGAAAACCATGCGAAAAGAATTAGCTATGGTGGAGACCACAAAATGTTGGTTGACTCTGATGCAAAATTGCACTAATAATGTCCAGCTTACTAGAGTTCTTGTTGGGGTTTGCAGCAAATGGGTACTCAACTAATGAAAACATTATATTGCATTGTAGTGTTAAAAGATAAACTGAGACATATTAAAAGTTCTAAGAGTTTATGAGCAAAAATAAATTCGCATTGGGCAGCATCCAGTCTAGAAGGGAGAAAGGAGCTTCGAGGAGCTGTACAAAATGAATGACTTTTACAGCAGAAGGAAGCGAGAACAAGGAAGTTATACTGTGCAAAAAAAGTGGATCGGTCAGTGTATAGTTACTTTCCTTTAGGGAATGGCAAGGCTGTGTAACGCAGATGACCCATCTAGTGCTAATCAGAAGATTCCCAATTGACTGGTTTAAGATTCCATTTCTGAGAGAGTGGAAACTGTAGTTAAGTCTCAGTTTGGTGATGTGGGGCTTATCATCAGCGACTTTCCGGGGACTTGTTTTTAACAGTATGGGCACCATACAGGGAGATCTATCTGTGCCTGAGGACAGAATTTTTATATTATTGGGTCCCCAAATCTTCTAACATCCTCCAGTGTTTACTCATAATCTCAGTGAGAAGATTAATCTCACTGAGATGTTAATATTATGTATGTATAATTTCTGTGCAATATATGCTATAATTAATGTGGTTATGGGTATTTTGTCTCCATACTACAGGTAAGTTGGAGGGCATCCTTAACATCTTAGTTGTGAGTGGGTCTTAACTTGTTGAGTGAGATTGATCTCATAGTCAACTGTGGTCAAGGAGTGGTTTTTTTTTTTTTTTGAGAACTGAGTGGGAGAAAGTGGGGTGAGTAGTAGAGGTGAGATAATTAAATTTTGCCTTGATTTGTGAAGAAGAGCAATGAGCATTTGACTCGTAAAAATCTTTAAAACAATTTTTCCTGTGTCTCTGAGGACAGACAAAGAGCCAAGAGAGAGGAAGATTAGGCAGTATGCTTACAATATTATACAGTCCCCTTGGCGAGCATACCTAGAGGGTTAATAAAGGCAGCAGCAATGCTAGTCCAAAGGGACCTTTGTGCAAATCAGAAAAAAGTTGCCTCTTATTCTGCATACTGCTCCCTGCCAGAAAGTTGTGATGAATATGCAATTTTGTGGTAACTATGATGTGAATGGTGGCTGCTAGACATGTACCTAGATCGATGTGCAAAATTATGTGTTGTAGTCCTTAAGACCAGAAACTTTTAATTTAGAAATTTGGTTATATTATTTGGTTGTTAAATGCTTAGAAGGAAGAGCAAGTTGTCTGTGAGTAATGCCATTCTCTTCCCTTTAGTATCTAGTAATTTTTGTTGTGTTTTTTTCACAGTTCTGTTCATCATTAGTTTTACCTGAATGTAGTAAGAAACAGGAAGACTATTTTATGAAAATATATACTATGTGCCAGACACTATGCCAGTCAATTTATTATCTATTTTCTCATTTAATTCTTATAAAAATTTGGTGAGGTAGAGGAATAATTTATTCCATTTCATGGGTGAAGAAACTGAGAGGTTAAAACCTGCTGGTGGGGTAGACCTGTGTTTGTACTTGGACTTGTCTGACTCCAGGGGTTGTGCTAGTGAGAATGATACAACATACAAGTAAAAACTGTCTAGTCCACCTCTGTTAGCAGTGCATATGGTGATCCTGGACAAGTCATCCTCTTTCTGAAGGCTTTCTCACATGAGTAAAAAGATTGAAGCATCTTAGGTCCTTACTCTTCAAAATGTGTTCTGTAGACAAAAGTCAAATCAGCAGCTCCTGGTAATTTATTAGAATTGCAGAATTCCAGCCATACCTACTGAATCAGAATCTGCCTTTTGAACAGTATCCATAGGTAATTTGTTTGCACATTAAAGTTTGAGAAATATTAATTTAGGTCCTTGGGTCTTTTTCAAATCTAATATTCTTTGAGCCTCAGGAAACATTTGCCTTCAGTTCTTCATTACAAATAAAGAGTGTGTTATCATAGAAAGTGGGCAAATCTGGGTTCATATCTGAGCTACCCATTATCACCTAAGTCACCTTGGGTGGTCCCTTATCTTCTCTAGGAAACTTGAAAATGGCCGGAGTCAGCAGCCAAATCCTATATCCTACTGATAGGAAGATACAGCCTGCCTTCCTGACTTCTAGGTCAGCGTGTAGAGTTTAGAGTCACATGTGTTCACATTTTAGGAAGATGCAAACCCTTTTGAGTCATATGCCTCATCTCAAGTCATAGAACCCATCCTGCCCTCTCTTCTAACCCTGAACTCAATTGTTGTGTGGCACCAACAAATTTGTTTTAATGTCCCTGCTCCCTGGCTGTCGCTCAGGGATGCTCAGATTAGCTGTATCCTAAGGGGTGACAAATGGATGCATAAGCTATTTCTATTTTTATGATGCTGCTGCTCTGTGATTACATTCCGGAAGGAGGGTGAGCCTGCGGTGAAGTGTGAGTAACCTTACCCCAGCCCTTTGGCAAATAAAATAAAATTTAAAATCATCAGTGCTTTGAGGCCATCTATTCTGGGTTTGGGCCACCCCAGCTTTTCAAATCCTATTTTAAACTTTCCTCTGTTGCTAGCAAGCTGTGACAAATATATTATTTTCATGTCATTTCTCATCCTTCTATGAGGCCACCTGTATTCCTGGGCCCATATCTGCAGACCAAAATTAAACTAAGACAACTGGTCCACTCATAAGGATGCTTCTCCCAGACTCCACTGTATGTGATACAGATGGAAATACTAGAACTAGGGCAGAGATGGAAATAAGAGGCAGGAAGGAGGATAATGTAGAAGAGAGACAGAGATGAAGATATAGGGACAGAAAGAGATGGGCGTTGAGGAAGGAAGAAAGTAGAATAAGAGGGAGTGAAGAACAAGAAGTAGGGATAGCTGTTTGATAGGGAGAAAGTGTGGAGGAAATGATGAAGAGAAAGAAACATTTCATAAGTAAAGGGACTTAAAATACAGTGAGATTGATGTACATGATAGGAAAAAAGAGTAAGTATGAGTGAGAGAGAAAGATACCAAAAGAAGAAAAGAACATAAAGGGAGAGATACAAAAGTATAAAGGGTAGGATGGTCATACAATTTATCATCCAAACTTCGAGAGTGAAAGGGGAGGATATTAATAGTGTTACTGCAGCAATAGATGAAAACAGGATTGCCCTGAGAAAATTAGGTTATGTGGTCAGTCTAGCAAAGTGTCTCTCAAAAATTCTGATCAACTTAATCTCTGCTTCCCATGTATCACTTGCTCTGAGTTGAGGCTCTGTGTGGATCTGTTGGGTATGGTACACTGTATAGTATAGGGCCTATACTGGAGGAAAAGGTGAGCTGAGGCTGAGAGTGGTTTCCCAGGAAAAGAATGCCCATCAGTCTAGTGAAATTATTTGACAGAAAACCATTTTATGGTCTCTACTATAGCCAGTAATTTCCATATGTTTTTAATGATGGCTTAGAACAACACAGTGAGTTAAGCATCATCAAAATTTCACCCATGGTGGGGGAAAAATTATGAAAAGACCCTCTTAGAATAACCTAAGGTAGGTCCAATTCTGCAATGAACTTTTATTCTGCCACAAAAATATGTCTCTAATACATATACATCTTTATTTCTATTGCCACTCTCATCATTTTTCCTGTACAACATTATTTCTGCTCTCCCAGTCCCTTTCTCAACACCCTCTCAACTTCCTCTATACTTCTCAGAGAAAGAGCAATCCCAACTTCTCCATACGTCTCTTCTCAGTGAAGCCCTCCAGAGCCCATGGAAACAAGCTGGCCAAAATTGGGGCCTTTAATAAATTCGATATAAAATAATGCTTAGTCACAATATTCACTTCTTACATGGGAAATAACACCTAAGTCAAGTAGTTGCTTAGAATATCATGTAAAGCTATTCTTTGATAAGTATTTTACAGTTATTTCAGATAGAGCATGTTACATGACTTTGCAAGTTTTGAAGCTGATCTAAGAGAGTGGGTCACTGATTCACACTTCTTAGAAGGGAACTGTGTAAGGATAAATAAGAGGAATGATTGCTTTAGAGTCCGTGTGGTCCAGCAAAGTAAACTGTAAAGGGAGCACAGGAAATAAGAAAGCAATAAGAGCAGTAGTCTCAGCTTTAGTACAAACTGTGGAAACTGAAATATCAAAATTCACTTGGTCTCTCTGGTCTCAGTTATTAGCCTATAAAATGAGCGTTTGACAGGCAGAGCATGTGTGGGGAATCTCTGCTGCCACTCATCCTTCCTGTACCCAAGGTGGCCATTGCTCATTGGTCCCCATACTCTCCCCTTCCCATGTTGTAGCTTCAGAATCTTTCTTAACAAAAAGTGCTTCAGGCAGCCACCTCCAACTGAATAGTGAGTAGACTTAATCGTCAGGTGGAAGCTATATGGTCGTGGCATTTCTTTAATTATAAAAGTCCATTCTTCCTTAATGTCTCTCACACATTACTCATCTCATACAGGATACTCAGATGATATCACTTCATTCCTTAACCATTATAAGAGTTTCCTTAATGGTTTCCCTGCATCTGGTCTTACCTCCCCCTACCCCATAATTACAATGGAAAATTCCCAAAGCATAATCAACCTTGGTGTGATTTTAGGTAGTGTTGCTATTAACCCATTGTAGTAGTCATGAAAGCACTCACACAACCATAGCATGCAGTGGAAATGTATTTATTTTGCATTTAAGCAGTTAGATTGTTGACCTATTTTATAAACTGTGCATGTCTAGCCCCTGCCTACTCAGCCATCCTCATTTCACTTACTACTTTCTCTGCCCCTTAACTACATAAGCCTTCTTTCAGATTCTCAGTTATGGTCTGTACACCTCCTGGCCTCAAGCCCCTCGGATACTATGATCCCTCTTGCTTACAACTTCTTCTTGGCTCCAGTTTTGCCTGGATTACTCTTAATCACATTTCAGATGTCAGATTCAATGCCACATCCTTAAAGGGGTTTTCCCTGACTTTTCAGCCCAAGATAAACACCCCTGCTACATGCTTTTTTACTTCCCTAGTGTAGATATATCACCACAATAAAGAAATCACTGAATATTAGATTTAAATGTCTCTCTCACAATAAAATTAAAGTCCTATGGGAGCAATTGCTACGTCTCTGTTGTTTTGTCTCTTCACATATCAGCCCATAGAAGTTTCTCAAGAAATATTTGTGAAATAAATAAATGAATGAATAAATAACAAAAGTACCGTCCAAAGTAACTAAATGTCTTGTCCCAAATAAATGGGCTTACTAATGGCAGAGATTGGACATTAATCAGTTTTTTTCTAATTCTATGTCTAGTGTATATCTTTGAGGAGGCATATTTACCCAAAATACTGTGCTGCCTCTCTGAATCTCGGTTTGTTTTTTTAAAGAATGAAAGAAAGAAAAAAGGAAAGGAGAGAGGGAGGAGAGAAAAGAAAAAGGAAAAAAGAAAGAGGGAGGAAGGGAGGAAGAAAGGAAAAAGAGTGGAAGAAAAAGAAAAAGGAAGAGGAGAGGAAGAAAGAAAAGAAAGAAAAAGTAGGTGCTCAGTCAGAGGCAACTAGAGAGATAAGACATTTCTTTTGTAGTTGCTTGACCAAGATCAAGAAAAGCTCTACTTACGAAGTCAGAAGGAGAAAAACAAATACCATATGTTAACACATATAAATGGAAACTAAAAAGAAGATTCTGAAGAACCTAGGGACAGGACAGGAATAAAGACACAGAGGTAGAGAATGGACTTGAAGACAAGGGGTGGGGGATGGGTAAGCTGGGTTGAAGTGAGAGAGTGGCATGGACATATATACACTACCAAATGTAAAACAGATAGCCAGTGGGAAGCAACCACATATCACAGGGAGATCAGCTTGGTGCTTTGTGACCACCTAGACGGGTGGGATAGTGAGGGTGGGAAGGAGATGCAAGAGGGAGGAGATATGGAGATGTGTGTATATGTATAACTGAATCACTTTGTTATAAAGCAGAAACTAACCATTGTGAAGCAATTATACTCCAATAAAGATGTTAAAAAAAAAAAGAAAAAACTCTACTTGATAAGAACTAATAGACTTGGAAATAGCCGGACTGAGACGTGTTCACCATCACCAACAATTTGCAAGAATTCTTAAATGGAAGATATTTTGGTTTCTGAGCTGGTTGTTCTTCCCAAACATTTCAGTCATAATAATAATAATAAGGAAAAAAGCAATTATTCAGCTGTTCTTTATATATCAGGTACTATTCTAAGTATCTGACACTTTAATTCACACAACTTAAAAAGTAAATGCTATTACTCTCTCAATTTTATAGGTGGGAGAAATTAAGATGCAGATAAGTTTTAATAAGTGGTGAAATACTCCTCCACAGCTGTCATGTGCAAAAATTGATACTATCCATTTTGAGTGAGAATAAAGAGCAAGGGCACTCTTACATACTGATGCCATAGTGTATATGTATGCCATTTTATAGGGCAATTTGGCAGTAGCTATCTAAAATTTAAATATATTTACCCTTAGCTCAACAAATATATTTCTGGAATCAGTCACAGAAATATCCACATTATGTATAACAACAAACAAAAACAGTTATGAAAAGACACTCTAAATATATATCAGTTTTTAAATGGCTAAAAATTATACCCATTGTGTTAGTTTCATAGGGCAGTATTAGCAGATTACCACAAACTAACTGGCTCAAAACAACAGAAATGTATTGTCTCATAGTCCTGGAGGCTAGAAGTCCACAGTCATGGTTTTGGCAGAGCTATGCTTGCTCTGAAGGCTTTAGGGGCACATCTTTCCCTCTTCCAGCTTTTGGTGGTTGCTGGAAATGCTTGGCTTGCAGATGCATTCCTCCAGTCTCTGCTGAAAACAGCACATTGTGTTCCCCCTGTGTGTTTCTCCTTTCTGTGTACCTCTGTGTCCAAATTTCCCTCATCTTATAAGGACACCAGTCATTGGACTAGAGACCACTCTAATCAAGCATGACCTTATTTTATCTAATTACATCTGCAACATTAACTTAATTTCCAAATAATGTTGCATTAATTTTGAGGGAGTGCTATTCAACCCATATATCCACATGCTGTACAATATTTCATTGTATAAATAATGATATTAATTTTACATATTATATCAAGTATTCACTACAGCATTATTAGAAAGGTATATTTTTATTGCCGTTAACTGTGGAGGAAACTGAAGCTCACAGGATAAATCAATTGTGCAGGATGACCTAGGTAGTATGGGATCAAATCTGCATCTGCCTAAATGCATAGCCCATATTCTCAACCATGATATCATTTAACACTAACACAAACTAACACAAGAAATCGTTTTTTTTTTTCAGATTAAGAAAGCAAGTTCTTTGTAGCACAATATGTACAGTATGATGCCATGTCTGTTTAAAAAATTTATAACAGTGATTATAATTATGTGATAGAAATGTATTAATTATAAAATATAAAAATAATTGATACATAGAAAAACATGGATTTTTGTTAGATGGCAGTACTGGGTATGAAATAAGGATGGGGAGGGATGTGACAATCACGTAAAAATTTTACATATTACATTTCATAATTTTAAAAACATATGGTATCAGGGAAGAATTCAGATTTCACCAGTTTTAGCCATGCTTTCTTGTCCTGACTTTAAGAGCCTTCAAGTACAAGGGGCATAGGTAGAATGTAGCCAATTTGCACTCACACAGGAGATTTGGTGTCTACAGTTCAGTACAAAACATTCACTTCTCTCATTGGATCCTCTGAATAACAGGCATCCCCTTCCTTCCTTCACTCAGTTGCTCATTAGTCGAACAAAAATATTTGAGTAACTACTCTATATTCGTTATCATGTCTCTTCTATATCTAATATTCTACCATTGTATTTCTACATATGTTAAAAAGAAATAAGAGTAGATTATTACTATATGTAGACAAAAAGAGGGTAGGGGGGTTGGGAGAAGTTTACTGTATTTATAAGAAAATAGGATGTATTTAATTTAATATTTATGGAAATACAGAGTTGTAAATTAAATGGAGGGTGGAAAAACTATCTGATACTTTTCTTTCTGTAGTTAAGTTTCTAAAAAATACTTTAGGTGTTTAGTCCCCCCAATATAATTTTCTTGTGAGGTTATTCATTTCTATAATCCCAGAACCCAGCATATTTCTTGGTATATAGTAAATACTCTACATAAACTGGTTAAATTAATTTCCTTAACAGCAGAACAACAACCCTGCAAAGAAACCATTTGCAAACAATCATAATGCGATACATATGGCAGTGTGTTTTTTGAAATGTGATTGTGGAAGATGTGGGTATCTTGGGGAATGAAATTCTGATAGGCTTATTATTTTCTTTTTTCTGTATTGTCTATTTTTAAAAACAGTGAACATGAACATATATTACTTTCATAATAGGAAAAAATTTACTTTTAAAAAAGATATTAAATTTAGTATCTGGCAACATGCTAGACTTCTCAATATATATTTGTTGTTATGATTATCACAGCTAACTAGTAAAGATAAGATAATTTGCTATCCTGTCAGTACATAGAAGTAATACTTAGCTTAGTTGACTTAACTCATGGAGTTTAAGGGTGTGTGAGCAAACTCGTATTATCCCTATTAAATTTAAATAAATAGATACAACTTAAGTAGTAGAAAAATGCCTTAGTAAGAATAAACAAAATAAATGTGAAACATTTTCTAAAACAAAACATGCTACACAGGAGGCTACATTCTACAGTGAAAAGAGTCTTGGGCTTGGAGTTAGCATCCCTGCGTTCAAAACCTTCTTTTGCCTTATATTAATCATATACCCCCCAAGAAGTCACTGAACTTCTCTGAGCCTTGCTGTCTCCATCAGCAATTAGCTGGTCTTAATATTTTGCCTAAATACTTCACATATTTACTTTCAGAATTACATGAGATAATAGACATTGCGGACTTTAAGTCTTTGAGTTTTCTGTAAATATTAGCAATTATCCGTATTTAATGCAAATAAATTCCCTCATCCATCACACCCTCAGCTAGATTCCTATAGCACAAAATGTTAGTACTTGCTTACTGTTTATTCATAAGGGTCATATCTTGTTGGCCCAAGATGTTGAGCTCTTGCAAAGAGTCTAATTTATACATTTTGAACCCAGAGGACATAGAATATTGCTAGGTGTATGGTTTAAAAAAGTTTATCATTTTTCTTAATGGATATTAAGTAAATTTTATTTAATGTATAATAATGACAAAGACATGTAGGTGTGGTAAAAGAAAAGTTTATTTTAATATTTAATATAAATTAACCAAATTTTATTTGACTTTAATAGTGATTTGAGTTACTAAAGTGATATACATTTATTATTATCATTATCACAAAATAGAAAAATTCTATAAGCAAAGGACAGATAAAACAAAGAAAAAAAACACCCACAATGCCACTTTTTCAGAAACAGTGGGTCTTAACATCTTAGGGTGTGACTTTCCTGGACCACCTCTGTAGATATTTGGGGCTCGGACAGCGCAGTAGGAGTCAGTGTGAGCTCTCATCTATGATGTGATTAAAACATTGGGCTGCTTACATAACCCTTGTGAACTTGGTTTTCTCATCTTCAAAATGGAAATAATGGTACCTACCTCGTGAAGTGATGAGGATTAAGGAGATAGTGGATGTGAATTGCTCAGTGCACTGCTGATTCTTTCCTGTATCTGAGCATCTTCACATGTCAATGAAAAAACTTCTCCAACACTATATTAAATGACAACAGAATATTCCAGTGGAGTTTATGTAAATGGATGTGAAGAATGTGTGAGATTCCTCCTAAATTTGCCACTTGCAGATTGCTCTCTGTACTTTCTGCTGGGTGATTCCTCAGCTGGATTTTGCTTTGGAGCTGCACTTGCACAATTGCTGCTTCATGATGATTCCTCTCCAGTTCAGATTCCATTTCCCTCAGTGCCTCCTTACGACATACCTATAAAGATAAACTCTGGGCCAAGAACTTAATGCTCACCAAGCAAAATCTGTCTGCTGGCATGGCTCCTGGGTTGCCAGCACCCCTGCTCTGTTGAGCTGATAAGATAGACAACAAAGGGGCAAGATTTTTTTGGCTCTAGCCTTTTCAAATTATCCAGTGTTCCAGGTGGGACAGAATATGAGGTAGGAAATTTAATATGCCAGTAGCAACTCTCAACCTTTAAGTCTTCCAGAAAGATGTGTTTCTGATAAGTTGGGGCAAATTCCTTGCTGTAAGAATTGCAAGGAGACAGTTTTATATGTAATCACAAGTACTGTGTTAAGTCCCAAGGAGCTTTTATTCAAGAGAGTGGTTGCCACTTAAGAGGTTGACTCGTGTCAGTTCTAAAATTAGTGTACCAAATCTGGGGTTCGCATATCTGAGTGTGATTTCTGACTTTGCAGCTTATTAGCTGTGTGATACTGTAAAAATGCTTTACCTTCTCTGAGCCATAGTTTCTTCAAATACAAGATGGTTCTAATGATACCCACAATATTCTTGGGGATATTGTGGTGAATAAGGCTAAATATATTTGTAATGTGATTATACATGAGTAAATGCTTAGAATATGCCAGTTCCTTAATCTTCTAGGAAGAACATTGTTTTGTTTGTTTTGTTTTATTTTATTTTTAAAACAATCCACTCTCCACAATGAGTAGTTTAGGTGGTTCACCAACCCACTTCTGTATGGATTGAAGCATAACCTAGTCACGTACAATCAGTGTATTCTGTCCTTTGTGCTACTGAACTGATTTTGAATAAACCTATCTCAGGATGAAAGTTTTATCTAAGGACACTTTTTTGTCACTGGATTTGCTGTGGCTAGTAAGGCCTAGGCCCATAGTTGCCATGAACACCATCTATAGGGACCCTACTAGAGTGAAGCCAACCTAAAGGAAAACAATGTTGAGAGATGACATTGCCTGGGTCTCTGGTCCCCCCAAAATTATATCAATCAATATTTTTCTTTTACTCTTAACCAGTATGTGTTGCATTTTCTATCACTTGTAACTAAATGCATCTAGACTAATAGAAGTATTATCATGGTTTTCTTTTTCAGAAAAACAAAATGAGTCTAAAAGAAATTGGGTCAGTTGCCCAATGCCTACAGCTGAGAAATGGGGCATCTAAGCAGTTTGGTAGAGTGATTTCTAAAGCCTAGAGTGCTGGGTTCAAGGTTAGTTTCATGACCCATTAACTGTAGGATATTGGGCAAGGTGTTTACATTTTCTGAGTTGCAATTTCTTTGTATTTAAAGTGAGAGTCATGGTCCCTACCTCACAGGCTTACTGTCTGAAATTATATATATATATATATAAATATATATATATATATATATATATAATTATATATATACATACACACAATTTTATATTTCACATTAAATAATTATTAGCTATAATAATGATAATAATACTATTATCATTAAATAATTATTTAATAGCACTAACAATTATGTAATGATAATTATTGTTATTTGGGATTCAAATCCATGTCTCTGATGACTATATTACACCTTATCCACTGTGATGCTTTTATTAGGATGGGCTATACAAAGGGTGCTAACGGAGGGGTATGAGACATTGAATGGAAAGAAGAATGAAGAGATGAAAGCCTGGATGTAACTCTTAGCTGTAACCCAGGCCAGAGGTCCTAAGAATTACTACTAGGTAGCAGTGTAAATGCAGTGAAGCAAGGGAAGAGACTTTCAGGCTTTTAAAGATTAACTGGTTTGCTGGCTGCCATTTGGAAACACTGGTGTAAATTTCCCTGGGCTTCAGCACCACTGGCCTGACTACCTCCCTGGAGAGCTCATCTACTCCCCACTTATGTGAATTCCTATGAGGGCAGAGTGGCAGCATAGAATGGTACAGACGCCACCTTAAATCACCAGCTTCATGCTCCAGCCCAGCTGCTCACCTATTTCAGAGACAGCTTGGAGCACTGCATCACTGTCTCTGAGCAGCTTGGGGTACGATAGATGACACGGTCTCAGACAGAGAGCTGCTAGGATCTGTGTTTGTTTCTTCTCGTGGGAGCTGGATTCTCCTGGTAATACCTTATTTCTTAAGAAAAGAATGGCCACTCTGACAGCAATTCCATATAAGAAGAGGCAGGATCTGAATGATGAATCCCAAAGTGATCACCAACTCCTGTTCCTACTCCCCAGTCTGAAGCTAAAACCCAAGATTTATTGTGATTAGTACAATTAGTGATTAGAAACATAGAGTTTGTGGTCAGGCTGAACTAAGAACTAAGCTATCTCTGCTGCTAACTAACTCTGGTGATCATGGATGACTTTCCTAACCATCTTCACTTCAGCCCCCTGCTATCTAACTCTCAAGACTTGTAGCAGTTAACGATTGCCACAGTAATTTTGCATAGATGGCCAACCCAAAATTCAGTGGCTTAAAACAAAATCACTTATGCTCAAAATCACAGCGGTTTGGCTGATAGAGGCTGGACTGAGCCAGGAGCTCTTCTCCACGCTGCAGCATTGGAGGCAGCTCTGCTTCTCCCTGTTGGTTGTTGGTTTGGCTGGTTCTGCTCCATTAGTCTCATCTTCTGTAGGTCAGCAGGTTAACTGGTACTCATTCTTCCCCTGAGGTGACAGATGCAAGAGGGATCGTGAAAAACATATGATGCCTGTTCAAGCCAAGGTTTGGACTGGCATGTTGTTACAACCACTGACACTCCTCACAATAGTCCCTCTTCTATATTAAGAGGAACAACCACACATTGGGTCCTATTAAGGTCAGCTGTGTCATATAACATAATATAATCATGAGAGTTATATGTCACCGTAATCACAGGTTCTGGGGATTAGTGTAGGACAGAACATCTTCGGGTGGACATTATAGAAGTTCAGCCTATCCCAATGACTAGTACAAGATGGGGTTACATTTTCCTAATCCGGGATAGTCTTGCAGAGTATATAGTTGCTGTACTTGGCATATGCTAGGTTCTAAGTAAATATTGTGAATTATTGAATAGATAGATGGATATTCCAAAGAATGGTCTGAGGCTTCCCAAGACTTATAAAATTCAGCACATTATATTTTTTCTTTAATCTTTTCAGAGGCCCTGAAAGATACAGCCTGGTGATAACATTTGAAATTCACTTGAATCAGGCTAATAATTAAATTGCAATATTAGATCTCAAAAGAGCTCAGTAGGCTGAAAAAAACAGTGCTTTAAACAAATTTTAAAAGGATGAATGTAAAGTCCTGAATTTAGATTCTTAAAACATCTTTACACATAAGGAAATGAGACTTACCAGTGGCACATATGAAAAATTAGTTGTCAAGTTCAATGTGTATCAGAAGTATAAAATAGCTGCTCTCAAAACTAAAACAATTTAAGGCTAAATTAAAGAAATGTAATGTCAGCCTCCAGGTAGGAGATAGCTTTGCTTTATGCTTCCTGTTAAAACCATGCCAGGCTTCAGAGAGCACAATTTAAAGGGGATTTAGACAAATAGAAACAGGTGAAGAGGAGAAAAATCATGCTATGTGTAGTCTCCAGATCATGCCAGATGGGCAAGTTTGGTCTGATGTGATTAAGCTCAGGGAACAAACAAGAAATATAAACATTACCAAGAGATAAACTGACTTGGATTGATTAAGACAATGAAGAACAGTCTCAGAGCTGGTAGGAGAGGAAATGGGGAGTGAATGTTTAACAGGTAGAAATTTCCTTTTGGAATTGTGGAAAAACTGTGGAACTAGGTAGTAATGATGATTGTACAACATTGTGAATGTACTTAAAGCTACTGAACTGTACATTTTTAAATGGCTTAGAAGTTTGCTATGTGTATTTTACCACAATAAACAAAATTTTAAAATAAAATAGTTAAATGGCAAATTAATGTTATATGTATTTTTCCATAATAAGAATTAATCTAACAACCTCAATGATGTTGGCTCAATCCTGATTCTGCATCAGAGTCATCTGGAAGGACTTACTAAAATATACACTCAACACTTTATACTAAAGATTCCTATTCAGAAAGTCTAGAGTGATGTTTAATAATTCATTTATTTAACAGATATTTATTGAACATCTAACTTCTCCCTGAACTCTACTATCACCGACCTGGAACATGGACTAGCTTTTGGGAAACACTAACCTCAAAGCTTGAGTTTTCAATTAATGCAAGCAATGACATTGGCGATGCAATTCCAGGTTAAAAAGTGAGTGAGCCTAGAAGACCTATTATTTCTTGTCCAACTCTCAAAATTATTTGAACTGATAACATTGCAAGAAATCAATCACAGGTTTGTTATGTGTCTTTGACTCCAATAAGAAAGTGAAAAATTCTTCCATTTCTTCTTTGTAAAAATAATCTGATGCCAAAATTTATCTCATATTTTAGGGAAAACTGCCATGTTCATTTTCCATGTTCTCCATTTGTGATGCTGAGGTGCCTAATAAGGGGTGCTCAAGAGTCAGTGTAGCATAGTGCATTAGAGCATGGGTTTGCTATCACATGAGTTCAAATGGTGAGTCTAGCTTCTAATACCATTTTTTTTTTCATCTCCCTGTAATAGATTAGGTTCCTTGAGAAATAGACCCAGATTCTGAAATTAGCATGTAGGAGATTTGCTGAGAGTGCTCTTGAACACATTGATGAGGGGTGAGGGATGAGGAAAGCAGGATTGGAAAGAAGGAAAAATTGAACTGCAATGCATTTGTAACAAAGACCTCATCCTATCCTGTGAGTATGTTGGGGCTGAAATGGCACATCAGTATTGTCCTGCATTGAGGCTCTGGGGTGGGGCCTTCATAGCCCATAGATTCCAGTCACTGGTGTGAGCTGTCCCTGGGGAGGGAACATGGCCTTGGGTAGAGCATTTCTCTTTGTCCATGTATCCTTCCTGGAGGAGGTCTCAGCTAAGAACCCCTCCCAACAATTGGGAGAATAGGGTTTCAGTCCAGAAGCAAGGATGAAGGATGTTACCATACGCATGGTACCATAGCATCAGCTATAATCTCTGTTTTTTTGTTTTTTTTTTTCAGTTTTAAGGAAAGGATAGCAATGTCTACCTCACAAAATGATTGTGCTGTTTAAATAAGATAATGTATACATAGTGTTTATCAGTGTCTGTGTTACAGCAGCTGTTCAAAATGACATATGCATTGGGCAGAATTCTAAAATGCCCTTCATCTCTGTATAATCCCCTTCCCTCTATGTATGGGTAGAGCCTGTGAATATGAGGCGATAACATTCTAGTCATTATGTTACATTACAGGCATATCTTGGAGATATTGTGTGTTTGGTTCCAGACCACCACAAGGAAGTGAATATTGCAGTAAAGCAAGTGACACACATATTTTGGTTTCCCATTGCTTGTAAAAATTATGTTTACACTATACTGTAGTCTGTTAAGAGTGCAATAGCATTATGTCTAAGCAAAACAATGTACATACCTGAATTAAAAAATACTTTGTTGCTAAAAAAAGCTAACCACCATCTGAGTCTTGAGTGAGTCATAATATTTTTGCTGGTAGAGGGTCTTGCCTCAGTGTTGATGGCTGCTGACCTATTGGGGTGGTTGCCGAAGGTTGGGGTGGCTTTGACAATTTCTTAAGACAACAGTGACGTTTGCTGTACCAACTGACTCTTTCATGAATAATTTCTCTGTAGCATGCAATGCTGTTTGAGAGTATTTTACCCACAGTAGAACTTCTTTCAAAATTGGAGTCAGTTCTCTGGAACCCTGCTGCTGCTTTATCAGCTAATTTTATGCAATATTCTAAATACTTTGTTGTTTTTCATCAGTCTTCACAGCAGCATCATCAGGAGTAGATTCCATCTCAAGAAACCACTTTCTTTGCTCATCTATAAGAAGCAACTCCTCATGCATTAGTTTTATCATGAGATTGCAGCAACTCATTCACATCTTCAGGCTCCACCTCTAATACTAGTTCGGTTGCTGTTTCTACCATGTCTCCAGTTACTTCCTCTACTGAAGTCTTGAATCCCTCAAAGTCATCAATGAGCCTTGGAATCAACTTCTTCCAAACTCTTCTTCATGTTGATATTTTGACCTCTTCCCATGAATCACAGATGTTCTTAGTGGCATCTAGAATGGTGAATCCTTTTCAGAAGGTTTTCAGTTGACTTTGCCCAGGTCCATCAGCGGAATCACAATCTGTGGCAACTATAGCCTTATGGAATGTATTGCTTAAATAAGACTTGAAAGTCAAAATTACTCTTTGATCTGTGGACTGCAGAATGGATGCTGTGTTAGTAGGCATGAAAACAGCATTAATCTTGTTGTACATCTCCATCAGGGTTCTTGGATGACCAGGTGCATTGTCATTGAGCAATAATTCTTTTAAATAATAATATTTTTAAAATCTTTTTTTTTTCTGAGAGTAGGTCTCAACAGTGGACCTAAAATATTCAGTAAACCATGTTGTAAACATATATGCAGTCATCCAGTCTTTGTTTTTCCATTTCTAGAGTACAGGCAGATTAGGTTTAGCATAGCTTTTAAGGAACCTAGGATTTTCAAAATGGTAAATGAGCACTGGTTTCAATTTCAAGTTACTAGCTGTGTTAACCCCTAACAAAAGAGTCAGCCTGTCCTTTGAAGCTTTGAAGCCAGGCACTGACTTCTCTCTAGCTATGAAAGTCCCAGATGACATCTTCCAATAGAAGGCTGTTTCATCTACATTGAAAATTGGTTGTGTAGTGTAGCCACTTTAATTAATGATCTTAGCTGGATCTTCTGGACAACTTGTTGCAGCTTCTACAGCAGCACTTGCTGCTTCACCTTTGCACTTTGATGTTATGGAGAAGGCATCTTTCTTTAAACTTCATGAACCAACATCTGCTAGCTTCTAACTTTCCTTCTGGAGCTTCATCTCTCTCAGACTTCATAGAATTGAAGAGTTAGGGCCTTGCTCTGAATTAAGCTTTGGTTTAAGGGAATGTTGTGACTGGTTCAATCTTCTCTTCAGACAACTAAAACTTTCTCCACATCAGCAATAACGCTGTTTTGCTTTTTTATCATTTGTATGTTCACTGGAGAAGCCCTTTTAATTTCCTTCAAGAACTTTTTGTTTGCGTTCACCACTTGGCTAACTGTTTGGCAAAAGCGCCTTTGCTTTTAGTCTGTCTTGGCTTTCAACATGCCTTCTGCATCAAGCTTAATCATTTCTAGCTTTTGATTTAAAGTGAGAGACATGTGACTCTTCCTTTCACTTGAACACTTGGAGGCCATTGTAGAGTTATTAATTGGCCTAATGTCGATATTGCTGTGTTTCAGGGAATAGGGAGGCCCAAGGACAGGGAGAGATTTGGGGAAACAGCTGGTCAGTGGAGCAGTCAAAACATACACAGCATTTATCAATTATATATGCCATCTTATGTGAGCACGGTGCCCCGAAACAATGACAATACTAACAACAAAGACCACTCATCAGAGATCACCATAATAAAAATTTAAAAATTTGAAATATTGCAAAAAATCCCAAAATGTGACACAGAGACACAAAGTGAGCACATGCTGTTGGAAAAATGTGACAGTGGTGCCAAAAATGGTGCCAAGTCCTCTCAGAGGAGTAAGTGAAGAACAGTTGGTCAGACGAAGAAAGCAAGAGTCTTATCTTTTAAGTCATACTAATATATTTGGATATTTTCCTAAAGGAAATGCTGAGATTTTGAAGTGTTTAAAGCAAATTAATTAAATAGTCCATTGTTTCTCTACATTTATGACTTTATTTATTTAATACTGGCCAATTGAAATGCCTCATACGCCTCTTTTTTTTTTTTTTTTTTT
>NW_006775143.1:911601-923445 GCF_000442215.2 Lipotes vexillifer | reverse complement strand
CTTATTTTTTTGTTTTGAGTCCTCTCCCTCTTTTTCTTTTTTTTTTTTTTTCTTTTCTCTGCGGTACGCGGGCTTCTCACCGTTGTGGCCCCTCCCGCTGCGGAGCACAGGCTCCGGACACGCAGGCTCAGCGGCCATGGCCCACGGGCCCAGCCGCTCCGCGGCATGTGGGATCCTCCCGGACCGGGGTCACGAACCCGCGTCCCCTGCATCGGCAGGAGGACTTTCAACCACTGCGCCACCAAGGAAGCCCCTTCATACCCCTCTTTGCATTCAACATCCCTTCTACTTCTTAAGTTCCACCATCCTGTGGTAATTTTATTTCTTGGTAGATGTGCATGAATCTTATCTGAGCCTTTATTTTGACATAATACATCCTAATTTTTTTTATAACAGTTACCTGGATGCATGTCTTATTTTTCCTGGGTAAGACTTGACAATGAGCTCATTGAGAACAGTTATCATGCCTAGAAGAAGTTTTTTCATGTAGTAGTTTCTAATCATCATTTTAAAATTCACAGGCATGATTTTAGCACGTGTGTATTACATGTTTGCTCTTTGTACCAGACACGTATAGGCTACAAAGTAGGGGCTCAGACTGCAGTGGGTGAGATAGACAAAACAAAGAAGAGCAGGAATAGAGGCATGGGTGTTTTAAAATGTAGGGTTTATTATTATTCAGGTATTGTGAGATCAACAAATCATGAGATGACTACCATTGAGAAAATAGTTTGCCACTCATAGCTCCCAAGAGGAAGGGGCATGCCACACTATGCAGGGTCATGTGGAGAAGCACAAGGGTGGGTCAGGAGGTGGAAGCAGTGGAAGGAAACACGGCAAGAGCCTTTATTATGGTTTCCATGGGGGAAAACAGGTAAGGGAGGTAAACATGTTCAGGACTGGCTGGTGTAAATACTTTCAGCATGCTCTGGGGTGTAGTGGTTAGCCTGAGTCATCTGGTACTGGATTTGAGGTGATTAAGGCAAAGGAATATTGACTTAGACTCTACGAGTCAGAGGAGATGTATGTGTTTGAGGAGGCTGGGTTTTTAGATTAGTTAGTCTGCATATGAAGAGTACATCACAGATGAAGTGTTTACTCTAGGAATTGGCTAGCCCTGGGAGGGGCAGTTTCCCCGCCACCAGTAAGACCCCAGATGTCAACATCAGAATAAAAAGACATGTTTAGTACAGTGGACTAGAAACCACAGGAAAGCAGAAAGATGGCCTTTAATACTGGATAAAGTGAATTTATTGTGAAGAGAAGTACAGGATTAGGACTTGATTTCAGGCATTATTATGCCACTGAAAAGCTATGGGACCCTGCAGAAGTTACTTCATCCCTCTGCGATTCAGTTTCCCAGCAGGAAAGTGAGGGCGCTGGATCAGTGGTTTCCTAGCTGTACTTCCTACAATCCAACAACGGCCATTAGGACGACCTAGTAGGGTCAGCCAAGAAGATTGGCTTTTGAGGCTTTTATCCCAGCCTCAATCAGAACACCAATGCCTTTATTCATTTTATTTGCTGGAACCAAGTGTTGCTAAGTGTGAGTGCATCAGCCCCCCCCCCCCCCAATACAGAACTAAGTCTCAGAACAATTTGAGGAGGAGACAGCGTTTCCTTTTCTCCTTTCTGGTTCTCCTCCCAGTATTGCTCTGGGAGAACATCCTCAGAATCTAGATGGTAGAGGAGGGGATATCCTGGGCTGGAGCAGGTGGCCAGAGAGAAGCAAAATCCTCTGTGATTGTTGCAGTGAGCTCCAAGAGCATCCGCATGAGTAAACCAATCACATGCTGCAATTTACCACACTGCAGGAGACTCGCAATGCTCTCTGCCTACATCTGTCTCTCATTATAGCTCCTCAACTCCACTCTTCTGCATCATTCATACATTTCAGCCAGCAGTAAACCCCAGATCATGAATTCATGCACTGTAAAGTGATAACAGTCTGACCCACCATGGAGTTGACCACAGGAGTAGATTGCTATGAGCCCACAGCAACGTTGTGTTTTTGTTTTTGTTTTTGTTAATTTTGGTTTTTTTCCTGCAACAGCTCTGAAACCTTTCCCCATTACCATTCCTATTTTTGGTGCCCTATTTCATAGCTCATTGCCTTTCATCTGGTCTATTTCGGTAGCCTCCTACTAAAGGTCTGCCCACTTCCATTCTCTTTCCTCCAAATCATCTTGCCCTTACTAATAATATAATACTCTCCTTTTAATTCTCTTTCCTGGCTCTCCATTTACATCACTATAAATTTCATAGGACCAAGATCTTCCGTAGGCTGAACTGTTTTTGTGTGTGTGTGTGGGTAAAACTTGTGTGATATATTCACATTGTTCTGTTAGTAATGTACTTAAAATCTGTATTATCAAATCAACTCATCAGTTGGTTTTACTTACTGCTTATCTTCATCTTACTAAATATTTAATATTTTCTTTCCTTTTATTTAACAGCTTTATTGGAGTATAATTGCTTTACAATGGTGTGTTAGTTTCTGCTTTATAACAAAGTGAATTAGCTATACATATACATATATCCCCATATCTCTTCCATCTTGCATCTCCTTCCCTCCCACCCTCCCTGTCCCACCCATCTAGGTGGTCACAAAGCGCCAAGCTGATCTCCCTGTGCTATGCGGCTGCTTCCCACTAGCTATTGCTTTTATATTTGGTAGTATATATATGTCCATGCCACTCTCTCACTTTGTCCCAGCTTCCCCTTCCCCGTGTCCTCAAGACCATTCTCTAGTAGATCTGTGTCCTTTTTTGTTTTTAATTTTTTAACATCTTTATTGGAGTATAATTGCTTTACAATGGGGTGTTAGTTTCTGCTTTATAACAAAGTGAATCAGATATACATATACACATGTCCCCATGTCTATTGCCTCTTGTGTCTCCCTCACTCCCACCCTCCCTATCCCAACCCTCTAGGTGGTCACAAAGCACCGAGCTGATCTCCCTGTGCTATGCGGCTGCTTCGCTCTAGCTATCTATTTTACGTTTGGTAGTGTATATATGTCCATGCCACTCTCTCACTTTGTCACAGCTTACCCTTCCCCCTCCCCGTATCATTAAGTCCATTCTCTAGTAGGTCTGCATCTTTATTCCCGTCTTGCCCCTAGGTTCTTCATGACCATTTTTTTTTTTTTTAGATTCTATATATATGTGTTAGCATACGGCATTTGTTTTTCTTTTTCTGACTTACTTCATTCTGTATGACAGCCTCTAGGTCCATCCACCTCACTACAAATAACTCAATTTCGTTTCTCTTTATGGCTGAGTAATATTCCATTGTATATATGTGCCACATCTTCTTTATCCATTTATCTGTCGATGGACACTTAGGTTGTTTCCATGTCCTGGCTATCGTAAATAGAGCTGCAATGAACATTGTGGTATATGGCTTTTTGAATTATGGTTTTCTCAGGGTATATGCTCAATAGTGGGATTGCTGGGATGTATGGTAGTTTTGTCTGTAGTTTTTTAAGGAACCTCCATACTGTTCTCCATAGTGGCTGTATCAGTTTACATTCCCACCAACAGTGCAAGAGGGTTCCTTTTTCTCTACACCCTCTCCAGCATTTATTGCTTGTAGATTTTTTTTGATGATGGCCATTCTGACTGGTGAGAGGTGATACCTCATTGTAGTTTTGATTGGCATTTCTCTAATGATTAGTGATGCTGAGCATCCTTTCATATGTTTGTTGGCAATCTGTATATCTTCTTTGGAGAAATGTCTATTTAGGTCTTCTGCCGATTTTTGGATTGGGTTGTTTGTTGTTTTGGTATTGAGCTGCTTGTATATTTTAGAGATTAATCCTCTGTCAGTTGCTTCATTTGCAAATTTTTTCTCCCATTCTGAGGGTTGTCATTTCATCTTGTTTATGGTTTCCTTTGCTGTGCAAAAGCTTTGAAGTTTCATTAGGTCCCATTTGTTTATTTTTTGTTTTTACTTCCAGTTCTCTAGGAGGTGGGTCAAAAAGAATCTTGATGTGATTTATGTCATAGAGTGTTGTGCCTGTGTTTTCCTCTAAGAGTTTTACAGTGTCTGGCCTTACATTTAGGTCTTTAATCCATTTTGAGTTTATTTTTGTGTATGGTGTTAGGGAGTGTTCTAATTTCATTCTTTTACATGTAGCAGTCCAGTTTTCCCAGCACCACTTATTGAAGAGGGTGTCTTTTCTCCATTCTATATTCTTGCCTACTTTATCAAAAATAAGGTGACCATATGTGTGTGGGTTTACCTCTGGGCTTTCTATCCTGTTCCATTGATCTATATTTCTGTTTTTGTGCCAGTACCATATTGTCTTGATTACTGTAGCTTTGTCGTGTAGTCTGAAATCCGGGAGCCTGATTCCTCCAGATCCATTTTTCTTTCTCAAGATTGCTTTGTCTATTATTGCTATTTTCTTAATTGTTCTGGGTTTGTTATTGTAGGTCTTTTTCCTTCTTTTGTGTTTCCTGCCTAGAGAAGTTCCTGTAGCATTTGTTGTAAAGCTGGTTTGGTGGTACTGAATTCTCTTAGCTTTTGCTTGTTTATAAAGTTTTTAATTTCTCCATCCAATCTGAATGAGATCCTTGCTGGGTAGAGTCATATTGGTTGTAGGTTTTTCCCCTTTTGTCACTTTAAATATGTCCTGCCACTCCCTTCTGGCTTGCAGAGTTTTTGCTGAAAGATCAGCTGTTAACCTTATGGGGATTCCTTTGTTGCTTTTCCTTTGCTGCTTTTAATATTTTTTCTTTGTATTTAATTTGTGATAATTTGATTAATCTTGGCGTGTTTCTCCTTGGATTTATCCTGTATGGGACTCTGTGCACTTCCTGGACTTGATTGACTCTTTCCTTTCCCATATGAGGGAAGTTTTCAACTATAATCTCTTCAAATATTTTCTCAGTCCCTTTCTTTTTCTCTTCTTCTTCTGGGATGCCTATAATTCGAATGTTGGTGTGTTTAATGTTGCCCCAGAGGTCTCTGAGACTGTCCTCAATTCTTTTCATTCTTTTTTCTTTATTCTGCTCTGAGGTAGTTATTTCCACTATTTTATCTTCCAGGTCACTTATCCGTTCTTCTGCCTCAGTTATTCTGCTGTTGATTCTTTCTAGAGAATTTTTAGTTTCATTTATTGTGTTGTTCATCATTGTTTGTTTGCTGTTTAGTTCTTCTGGTTCCTTTTTAAACGTTTCTTGTATTTTCTCCATTCTATTTCCAAGATTTTGGATCATCTTTACTATCATTACTCTGGATTCTTTTTCAGGTAGACTGCCTATTTCCTCTTCATTTGTTAGGTCTGGTGGGTTTTTACCTTGCTCCCTCATCTTTTGTGTGTTTTTCTGTCTTCTCATTTTGTTTAACTTACTGTTTCAGGGATCTGCTTTTCACAGGCTGCAGGTTCGTAGTTCCCATTGTTTTTGGTGTCTGCTCCCAGTGGCTAAGGTTGGTTCAGTGGGTTGTGTACGTTTCCTGGTGGAGGGGACTAGTGCCTGTGTTCTGGTGGATGAGACTGGATCTTGTCTTTCTGGTGGGCAGGATGACATCCAGTGGTGTGTTTTGGGGTGTCTGTGCCCTTAATATGATTTTAGGCAGCCACTCTGCTAATGGGTAGGGTTGTGTTCCTGCCTTGCTAGTTGTCTGGCATAGGGTGTCCAGCACTGTAGCTTGCTGGTTGTTGAGTGGAGCTGAGTCTTAGCATTGAGATGGAGGTCTCTGGGCGAGCTTTCACCGTTTGATATTACGTGGAGCTGGGGTATCTCTGGTGGACTAATGTCCTGAACTTGACACTCCCACCTCAGAGGCACAGACCTGACACCTGGCCAGAGAACCAAGACCCTGTCAGCCACATGGCTCAGAAGAAAAGGGAGAAAAAAAAGAAAGAAAGATAGAAAAATTTTTTTAAAAAGAATAGTTATTAAAATAAAATAAATTATTAAAAATAAAAACATTAGGGCTTCCCTGGTGGCGCAGTGCTTGAGAGTCCGCCTGCCGATGCAGGAGACGCGGGTTCGTGCCCCGTTTCGGGAAGATCCCACATGCCGCGGAGCGGCTGGGCCCGTGAGCCATGGCCGCTGGGCCTGCGCGTCCGGAGCCTGTGCTCCGCAAATGGGAGAGGCCGCAACAGTGAGAGGCCCGCATAACGCAAGAAAAAAAAATAAAATAAAATAAAAAAATAAAAAAATAAAAACATTAAAAAGTAATAAAAAGAGAAAAAAGAAAGAAAGAAGAGAGCAACCAAACCAAAAAACAAATTCACCAATGGTAACAATCGTTAAAAACTATACTTAAAAAAAAACAAACAAACAAAAACCGGAAAGACAGAACCCTAGGACAGTTGGTAAAAGCAAAGCTATACAGACAAAATCACACAAAGAAGCATACACATACACACTCACAAAAAGAGAAAAAGGAAAAGGATATATATATCTATATATATTAAAAAAGGAAGAGAGCAACCAAATCAATAAGCAAATCTACAATGATAATAAACTCTAAATACTAATCTAGGATAAACATAAAACCAGAAACCAGTCAGTCATACACAGAAAACCCCAAGTCTACAGTTGCTCCCAAAGTCCACCACCTCAATTTTGGGATGATTCGTTGTCGCTTCAGGTATTCCACAGGTGCAGGGTACATCAAGTTGATTGTGGCGACTTAATCCGCCATTGTTATGTTATCATTATGACCTCAGCTCTGATGTTCTCACCATTAATTTCACTACTTTGGGTTAAGTCTTATGTGATTTAAGATGTGCATGTTACTTGCACAAGGTGATAAAATCATCACCTCCTTATAATCTTATTTTCAAAGACTCTTTTTTTTTTTTTTTTTTTTTTGGCTGTATCGGGTCTTTGTTGCTGCATGCAGGATCTTTCATTGCTGCACATCAGATCTTTCGTTGTGGCGCAGGATCTTCTTTGTGGTCGTGGGCTTCTCTCTAGTTGTGGCGTGCGGGTTTTCTCTCTAGTTGTGGCGTGTGGGCTCCAGGACGCATGGGCTTTGTAGTTTGTGGCAAGCAGGCTCTCTCGTTGAGGCATGCAAGCTCAGTAGTTGCAGCACGTGGGCTTAGTTGCCCCGCAGCAGGTTGGAGCTTAGTTCCCCGACCAGGGAGCAAACCCACATCCCTTGCATTGGAAGGCAGATTCTTTACCACTAGACTACCAGGGAATTCCCAAAGAGTCTTGACTTTGAGCGTAAGAAGATGAAGCTTTCGGTGAGTAAGGAGCTTAGCCCAGGTAGATAGGTCTTATGAGGACTACAGCCAACTTTTCCTCTGCATTCCACTGAGTTCTTAATAAGTTCACATTTTTCCTGGAGGAAAGGTCAGATGTCCCCCGCACATTATGAATAACCCCAAATCAGATCTATTTGTGTTGCATCGTTCAGTCAGTTGACTGTTGGTACATGATAAACTGCTCTAAAACTTGGTACTTGAATATAGCAATCACCTAACTAGCTCATGTTTCTATGGTTGGCAGTTTGAGCTGGACACAGATGGTATTCTTTTGCTGTTCCTCGCTGGGTTCACTCACTCATCTGTAGTCAGTACTGGTTAGATAGTCAGCTTTGTCTCCAGGGATTGACTGGTTGTCAGTTGAGGGTGTCAGGAGCACTTAGGTTCCATGCCTCTCATTCGCCAAAGGTTGGCTTTGGTTTATTCACATGCTAATAGCAGGTTTTGAGAGCAACAAGAGCTGAAACCGTAGGACTTCTTAAAGTCTAGTTTCTAACTGGCACACCATCTTTTCCTCTGCATTTTATTGGTCAAAGCCAATCACAAGGGCAGCCCAGATCCAAAGGGTGGGGTAATCAACTTCACTTGTTAATGGAAGTTGGTCCCAAGTATTGTGGCTATTTTTGCAATCTACTATAATCAAATTGCCTGAGGAAAGTATGATAAATACTAGCAAACACAGCAGTCAGCTGTGAGTAACCTGGAGCAATCAGCAACCGCCATTCCCCAGGTAATGTCAGCTCCCTATCTACTACATCTACCTACAACCCCATCTCCTATAACTCCTTAGTGGAAGTCCTGCCATGAAGCTTTGGGTCAAATGCATTTCCCCACCTGCCTTTTGCTTCACTGTCTTGTGTTCTACTCTTTTACCCAGTGACTGATGTCCTTATCTTCGTGTGTACTTACTTTGTCCTATCAGATGTGAAAACTCATGTTCCTTTATCCCATCCTTTATGATACTGTCACCTGTCTTCTGTTCTATTTCTTCAGGACTCAACTAGAAAGCCACTGCTTAAGTAATAATCAATTAATTCAGTTATATTTCTAGCTAATGATGATATCCCATTTTGAGTCAAATCATCAATTTTGTTTTGTCCTTCAGTTTCCAAAGTGTACAAAAGGGTAGAATTTCAGGCAAGTGACTAGGTCGGGGAAATAAAGATGTGAGAAAAAGGATGATGTTTTTAACTTGGGAATTCACTAACATTCTTTCCATATATAAAGTTAATTCTATTTCCCAGGTTCCAACAGTTGTGGTGGTAATGCTAAGACTTTGAAGCAATAATGGCACATATTAAAAAAGTTTTGTCATCTTCCCAAAGAGCCCTAGGGAACACTCTCTGTATGAACCACATGCCTATGTAACTCCAGAACACCTGGTGGATCCAGTACTCAAATTAGTCAAACTGATGATTTTGTATCCTATAGACCAAGTATCTAAACAATCAACAAAGCAGATTGAAATTACTGGGGTTTAGGATGTAATATGAAGAGACCAACTGGGCTAGAGATGGTTGGTTGACAGGTTGGAGCTGGCTGGTTGGCTGCCTAAAACAGATGGGGACCCCACTGGTGTATGGCCTTCTTCCCAAAGGCAATGGTGCACAAGGTGGCTGTGGACAGAGGCCTCTTTTTCAATGATACAGTCAGTGTCAGCTGGCTGATTTCAACCAGCCAAAGCAACATTCCATGCAAGCACAATCTGTACCCCCAGAGGGTTCATCAGAAGGGTTCTTAGTAAGTAGATAGTCATCCTTCAGATGGTATAACACTTTACAAAAGTACTTTCACATTCACAATCTCATTATAGTAGTAATTTTGTTTTATTTTTATCAGCACATCATAAACGAGAAAATCGATGAGAGTTTACTGATTTGCTCAAGGTCACTTAGAAAATGGCTGAAGCAAGTCTAACATCTAGTTATCCTGGATCTGAGATACTCTTTCCTATGCAGAGATGAGGGAGGCTAGCTGTAAGAGTGATAATAGTGAATAAATGAGGAATGAAATTCTTTATCCAACGTGGAAACTGTAGGAGAGGATTGTTAGAGAAGACACCAGGACAATAGTCCATGGTCATTTGAAGTGGGCATTATGTTAGATATAATCTCTTTCTAGAGTGAGAGCTTTTCCCACCTTGATGGTTATAACAATCAAGAAGTGAGAAAGAACAAGTTACAGTCAGCCATGTATAACCTAAGCAGACTCATCACAAATGATGGAAACAAAGCTATTCTCTCTGGTTGTTTTGTCCCATGAACAGGGTAATGTCTCTGTCTGGTGGATTCAAGATGGTCAGAATTTTTTGTCATTCTTCCCTTGAGAATTGGAGTTTATTCTCCCGTGGGCTGGATCTGTGCTGCGCCTGTGACTACTTAACACAAGAATGAGGAAGGAGTGATATTATACCAATTACAGGCATACCCTTTAAGAGTGAAGGGGATGTTTGCTTCTTCCCTCTTTTTCTTGGCATTCTTTCTCTTGAAACCCAGCTGCTATAGCATGAGAAGTCTAAGCCACAGTGAATGGCCATGTGTTGCCACAGTAGCCCAACTGAGCTCCTGGCCAACAGCCAGTATCAGCTGCCAGCCATGTGAGTGAACGAGCTTTGACATTCCTCTCAAATGAAGCTCCCAGATGACCATAATCCCAGACACCATCACACAGAACAGAAAACCACTCAGCTGAGCCCAGGCAGTACAAATAATCATAAAAGGTAATAAATGGTTCTTGTTTTCAGCCAATAAGTTTTGGGTTGGATTGTTATTCAGGAACAGATAACTGAAACAAAAATTAGTACTGGAAATTAGAAATTACATTTTTTAAGGTACATTAATGATGTGCCTTAAAAAATAAATGTGTGGCAATGGCTTTGGAGCTAAGTGGTAGGCAGAATGTCACAGTGCTCCAAGGAAACCCTTAAGGAAGATAGGAAGGGCAGGGAGAAAATTTTTGAGTCTGAGAAAATGGTTGCTTATATAGTAATGAAAGTTGGGCAACACTGTCACCTAAGGTAACATATAAAGTAGAACATATACCTAATGAACTCGTGGATTTAGCTGAGATTATATATAGGCAGAATGTGAAAAGGGTCCACTAATTTCTTTCAGCTACATGTGATAATGTCCAAATAGAGAGAGATGAATTACAGAAGGGATTCTTCAGTTTTCAAGCACAAGCTAGAGAAATATATGTATATATATATTTTTTTTAATTTTTAACATCTTTATTGGAGTATAATTGCTTTACAATGGTGTGTTAGTTTCTGCTTTATAACAGAGTGAATCAGTTATACATATACATATGTCCCCATATCTCTTCCCTCTTGTGTCTCCCTCCCTCCTACCCTCCCTATCCCACCCCTAGAGAAATATTTTTAACTAGGACTTGCTGGGTTCAAAAATAAATGCTTTTCTTCCCTTGTCACAGAAAAAGACTCCCAAAGTTAAAAAAGAAAAAGCCTTTAGGGCAAAAATCAAACTCAGGTCACTATGTGGTCTCAATATCAAGTCTCAAGAGTTATCTGTTAGACTCTTTGTTAGGATCTTAAAAGTGTTTAAAGTAATACCAGCCAGGTAATGAGGCTTCTAATACTCTGAACAGCATTTATCTTAGACCATTTCTGCTAGAAAGGAAATGTCCCAAGTTTCTTAACAGCATTGTTTCATGGCATTCGGACTCCCAGCAGGAAAGGACGAGTCTCAGAATGATTTGGGGGTCCAGATTTTTGGATAATGGCTTAAGGTAGACTTTGGCTTATAAAATAAATTATAAATTAATACATAGGAAACCCACACAATTTTAAAAGGGGTTTTATAAGCATGAAATGAGATTTTGGATCTCCAGCTTCCTATGTGCAGGAACCCAGAGAATTGAGCCAAGAGCCAAGGGTAGCCACTCTAATAAATTACAGTAATTGCCAGCATGTACCCAGCTTGATTTCAGAATTGCTATGAACCATTGATAATGCCTCCTATTTCCTAACTTGTTTTTCTTGAATGGAGCAAGAGCCAATAGTTAAATTCTCAAGAACTTTTCAATCTAGTTGACAACATGTTAATACATTGAAATTGGCCAGGGTGGGCATATTTACATCACAGAAGTCAGCAAACACTAGGTACCAGCGCTCTTCTTGTCCCTGGAGAATGATTGGTAAACATTTACAAGCAGAGCACTAGATGGGGGTGGGAATTGTGGTTTTCCTGTCCCTGCCTCACTATTTTGTGTGGTGTATGTGGGGTCAGATGAGTCTTAGTTCATTGTGTCATATTGAGAAGAAATCACATCCAAAAACCCCGGACCTCATTTAGATGACAGGATCCTGCTCTTGGTGTCATATCCAATAATAGAAGAAGAATTCGGGGAGTGTGGGGGAGAGATGGAGAGTATTTTGCAAGTGAAATGAATGTAAGTAATTTATAGCCAGAGAACAAAATGTGGGTTGCTTAAAAATGTCCACAACTTCTTTGTCTTTCTCCCTAGTGAGAGTTGAAGTTTATTCCTCTTCTTTTTGAATCAGTCTAACCCTGTGAATGCTCAACTACCAGAATGTGGCAGAAGTGATATTGTGCCATTCAACACCTAATTTTTTTTTTTTTTTTTTTTTTTTT
>NW_006775143.1:881123-911333 GCF_000442215.2 Lipotes vexillifer | reverse complement strand
CACGAACCCGTGTCCCCTGCATCGGCAGGCGGACTCCCAACCACTGTGCCACCAGGGAAGCCCTCAACACCTAATTTTTAAGGTGACTGGCAGCTTTCACTTGCTCCCCTGTTGGAACACTTACATTTGGGACCCTCCATCTTTGAACCTATAAGCCATACTGTGAGAAGCCCAAGCCATAAGGAGAAGCTATATAAAAATTACCTGGGTGACAGCCCTAGCTGAGCTCCCAGCCAACAGTCAGCATTAATCACCAGCCATGTAAATAAACCATCTTAGATTTTCAAGCCAATTAATCCCCTAGATGACTATAGTACCAGCTAACATTACATGGAGCAGAAGAATTGCCTGGCTGAGCCCAGTCACTACAAAGAATTGTGGTTATTTTTAGCCATAAACTTTTGGGAGGGTTGTTATGCAGTTGCAGATAACCAAAACAACAAACAACTTGTATAGTAAACTATTTCAGCTTATAGTGGGTTGGAGCAATTCTTAAGGAAGATGTTACTAATTAAACCTCTAGTTTTACAAATAAATACATTGACAACTTAAAGGGGGTGAAGCAGCTTACACAAGGTTGCAGATCTTGTTAGTAGTGATTGAGCTCACCCTGTAACTTATTTTTTATAAATTCCTATCTAATATTCATTCCTTTTCTTCTGGCTTTTTGGCCATTCTCTGACATCTAGTAACTTTATAGCATATTAGCAAACCTTACACTAATTCTGTTCTGTTACCTCAGGCTTGTCCTGCAGATCATGAAAACTTAACCTCACCTGGTCCTGCAACCCAGAAACAGTGCTAGGACTCAACCATTTGTATCCATCACCTCTACCTGCAGCATTTAACTTGTTACTATGAATTTAGTAGATTCCTGACTTGAATTAGCTGCTTGGCATATCATTCTATCTCTTTTCCTCAGTATCTCAAGCAACATGTGTCCAGCAAGCCTCATTTACGGCTTTGTGTTCAGCAAGTATTTCTGAGCTTTCTTCTATATGCAAGGCATTTTGTAAGCAGAAAGCTGAGGTAGAAATATAAAGTAATATATTAAAAATAACTTAAAGAAGTTGAAAAAAATGTGTAAGTTCGAAAAACACATTGTGTTATAGAAACATTGTGTATATGCAAATACAAATGCACGACAACATTAATTTACACACAGTGACACAACATAAAAGTATTAGGTGTGCTTTTTATGAACATTTTCAAAATGTTTGCCTGAAAAAACATACACATGATCACCATATAAGCACACATACATGCATACAAATACAGAAACACACACACGTACACATTCTATACACCTTTTTGCTGAATTATGAGAGAGTAACTAAAGAGTCCTTTTTCAAGCTGAAAAAAGTCGGGGAAATGTTTTGCCCATCAATAACTCGAAACTTAAATGGAAAAAGATCAACTCCAGTTGACAGCTGACTGGAACTCCATGAGGGATTGTCTCCTACTAAGCCCCAGGATGGAAAAGAAGGAGAGAAAGGAATATAAATTGCATGAGCCCGGGAAAAATTGCTTCTGAATTGTGGCTGTTCACTCCATCATATTGTGTGATAGTTCACATCTATGCTTAAGCAGGCTTTTCTAGTTCTACACGATCTTAATATGTTGAAGAAAAGCTAACCCCACTGTAAACTTCCAAACAATTCAGTTCAAATTCCCCTTATGCACTTTGACTCCCCTCCTCCTATTTGAAGTGCTCTTTACTATAAAGACCAATCATGCATGTATACATGTGAACTTTACTTATTTTTAATAATAATACATTACAGTAACTCATTAGATGATCACTGTGTGCTAGGCACCATTTTCATGTATTAATTCATTTAATCTTTCCCAAATACTATAGTTTTAATGAATGATGAAACAGGGGCAAAGAGAAGTTAATTTTACTAGAGTCTTCTGTCCAGCAAAATTCCAGTAAGGATGACAACAATAGTCATTTGCTGAGAATCCACTTAGTGAACAATACTTTTGTTTTTGTTTTTGTATGCGTGTGTGTTTTTTTGCGGTACGCGGGCCTCTCACTGCTGTGGCCTCTCCCGTTGCGGAGCACAGGCTCCGGACGCGCAGGCTCAGCGGCCATGGCTCACGGGCCCAGCCGCTCCGCGGCATGTGGGATCTTCCCGGACCGGGGCACGAATCCGCGTCCCCCGCCATCGGCAGGCAGACTCTCAACCACTGCGCCACCAGGGAAGCCCGTGAACAATACTTTTGTTACCTGAAGTCAAATAAGGTAACTGAGGGATCTAAGAGGTTAAGTAATTTGTCCAAGATGATACTGCTAGGACGCAGTGAAGCCTGGATTTAAGTCCAGTCTGTCTTTCTAACGCACTTTGAAAACTTTGAAGGCCAGTTATTCAATCTTGCACATTATAATCGGCATTAGATGATTATTACATATGAATGAATGAATGAATGAGAAGAGATTGTCCAATTTGGGGAGGAGGTTAGAGGTAGACTTACATAACTGCTGATGGTTTGGCGAAGTTAACCTTTATGAAATCTTCTTTTCCTAGGATTCCTTGAGAATAATAAAATTAAGAGATATGAACAGCAGAACTCTTGTTTGATTTCCTGGGATAAAATGCCTTGGGCCAAGGGCCTAGTAAATGTGACAGTGCAGTCAATTTGCAGCCAAGGGAAAATACACTCGGTTCTTAGGACATCTTAGAAGTGGGCTTTCTCAGTACCAGTAAAGATCAATTTTAATTTTTAAATATTTGGTGTAATGATGCATTTTGTGAAACAAAGAACTTATGTCTACACCAATGCAATTCACATTTCTCATGGAAAAGATCTGCTTATCTAGAGGTGAGTGAGTGTGTTACTGGTATGAGCTTTTCCCTTTGTTTTTTCAACCATGTGTTATGTTAGGAGGTGCAGTTAAATTCAGTATTATGTGAGAAAAAATAAAACACGAGGACTTTTAAATCTTAAAGTCTTGATTGGGAACTTTCTCTGAAAATGTTCATGGTATCAGATAAGTTTTGTAACCCCTGTCTACCTGCCTTTTTGCAAACAGACAGAAAGGAGGTTTGCCCTAGATTATCCAGATTGCCCATTCTTGCTGTGCAGTCTTGTTGTGGTTAAGAACATGGGCTCTGAGATCAGGACGTTCATGGTTGAAACACTTGACTCTGACATTTACAGCTGTTTCATCCCAGACAAATCACTTACAGTCTCTGGGTATGTGTTTCCTCATGTCTAAAATGGTGGTAATAACCGCTGTCCCACCAATGTGTTGGAAGAATTAAAATATGAGATAACGCAGCTAAAATCTTTGTTTTAGTACCTGACACATAGTAAAGGATTAACAGCTAATATTTTATGTACAATATAATAACTGTTGTTAATTGAATGTTTAAATTTCTGATTATTGCAGCTAGGTGAGGTAGGCGGTCTTAAAAATGTAAAAATAAACCAACTATAGAATTTTCATTATCTCTAGCTAAACCATGATGTACTGATATGTGTATCATACATTTTTGTATTAGTATTTTTATTTAGACAGATTTTATTTTGGTAGATTACATAGATATTCATATTTAGTTAGAATTTAAGACCCTCTGAGGATAAAAGAAGGGGGAAGGAGCTAAAAATTATCGTGCTATAAGGGTTGAAGTCCCCTTACTAAATGTTACAGATTTCAGTCACTGATCACGTACATATGTCACTAGTGCAAGAGAAAATCAGGTTGATTTTTTAAAAATTTATTTAAGTAACCATTCCCAGAGGGTTTCTGATAGCACAGTAGATTTAATGACTTAAATAAATACAGCCAACTCTTGAGTGTCCACAAGTGAAAAGATAAGAAGAGATGAATGGGATGCACTCATAATACAGATCTTCACTTGAGAATTGTTTTCAATTTATTCTCCAGTTTGCTATTTTAAGAATCACAAATGAAAAACAGAGGTGCTGAAGGGAATGTTAAATTTTCTCCCTCCCTTTCAGCAATGCGTATACATTTCTCCCATCTTCCCAAGCAGTCTGTGTGTTCATAGAGCCACTAATAATATGTAAGAAGAAGAAGTGGGACAAGGAGATGGAAGAACACATTTAACACTTTAAAACTCATAAAGCATTTTCTCAGTCAGTGGCTTATTTAATTTGTATGGATTTGCACACATTCTATTTAGACCAGCAATTCTCGGAGCTACCCCGCACTCCCCACTCTTTTCCCTCCCATCACCGATGGCATATGCACATATGCTACAGGCTCTCATGGGCATTACCCAACTGAAGTGCTGTAATTCCACCCTTTCCTCTTGTATACAAAGAAAACACATAAAAATGTATTTTAAAAAATACAAGTAAGTATGATAAGCCACTCTATCCCAGATTTAAATCACTTTCAGATTTTGGAAGTTCATTTATATTTTAAAAATTACCTGTAAATGTAGATCTTACCTTCCTTACCTGACATGAGTTATCTCATTTAATCCTGCCATAATCCTGTGAGGTAGAGATTAATAATTTTGTGGCATAAATAACCAGCTTCCCAATGAAATATATTCTCCTTTTGCTTAGAGTATGTGTTAGTTTCCTGTAGCTGCTGTAACAAATTACTACACATTTGGGGACTTAAAACAAGAGAAATTTATTTTCTCACAGTTCAGGAGGCCAGATGTCTGAAGTCAGTTTCACTGAATGCGAGTCAGGATGTTGTCAGGGCCCTGCTTGCTTTGGAGGCTCTCGGGGAGAATCTGTTCCTGGCCTCTTTCAGCTTCTGGTGGCTTCTGGTCTTTCACTCAGTGATCAGGCTCTGCTGCAGGAGAGAATATAACAAGAGTGTGGCCAAGGTCAAAAGGCAGGGAAGTACCACCCAGGGAGGAGACTAATGCATGATTCCAGGTTGCTGAGAACAGACAACACACATGAGGCTCAAGAGGAGAGAGAGAGAGAGCACAGGAGATCCAGCCCTTGGCATGTGTCGGTTGCTCACGGCTAGCTGATCCACTCATTCTGCAGCCTACATAGGCAGTATGGCCGCTTCCTGCTACAGCAGAGAACCATTACCCTCATTCTGTGGAGTCTGAAATAAAGAAAGCTGAGGGTGTGTGCCTGAGGGCCATTGACAAAAATAGAGCTGAGCACTTCCAATGAAAGTATACATGTGCCCCACATGGAGGGAAAAGGATTGCACTGTCTGTGCTCTGAACTCTTTGGATGCAACATGATTTGTTAGCTTGTCAGCACATCTTCTACACAGGGTTCTTCTTGGGAACCCAGGGAGGCGTTGGGCTGCTCTTAGACCCTTCCTTCACAGCTGGCATTCCTTGACTTGTGGCCACATCACTCCAATCTCTTCTTCCTGATTACATTGCCTCTTCTTCTTCTGTTTGTATCGTATCTCCATCTGTTTTCTCTTTAGGGCCTGGTGGATAGCCCAGGATAAACTTCCCATGTCAAAGTCCTTATTTTAATAACATCTGCAAAGACTTCTTTTTTTAAAATGAGGTAAAATTGATAGGTTCCAGGGATCAGAGACTGATAGCTTTGGGTAGGCATTATTCAGCCTGCTCTAGAATAGAGTAGTATCCTTCCACTGGGAAACAGTGTTTCAGTCAGATTTTCTATTCTTCTGATCCATTTATATCGGTGTAATCATGTGACCAGTTATTGTCAGTGGGATATAAGGAAAAGTAAGGCTTTTCAGAAGAAGGATAACCTCCTCCATGTCCTTCCCTCCTTTCGGCTGGGTGCTTGCAAATGATTATAAGGTCCCAGAGTAAGGTGGGGCCATGAGCTGTATAGGGATCCTAGGTTACTGAGTCACTGTATGGAAGAGAAGCATCTGATGAGCAGAAACAACACACTTGATGTGTTCTATAAATGATAAAAAAAACAAGAAACTTCCACTGTGTTTGGGCCACTGTCTATTTATTACAGCAGTTGATCCTATCCTAATTGATATGATCCCCAGTATAGCTATAAAGGAACTAAACCCCAAAAAGGTTAAATAACATTATCATATTCACACAATTAGTAGCTGGCAGTGCTGAGATTTAAACAAGAGAAGCCATATTCCTGTCCCTTTAGTTTTAACCACAGTGTTATCCTTTGTCTTATCCATTGTATCAGAAATTCCACATTCAACACCCATGGTGAAAGAGTGAGTCCTGTGAGACCTAGGTCAAAACTTCTGACCACGTACCTTGTCTATTGTATGTCATGGAGCAGATAATATCTAAGTTGCAAGTCATGATAGATAACACACACACACACACACACACACACACACACACACACACACACACACACACCATCAGACCATGGTTTCCCTCCCATATGGCTAAAGAAATAGTAAACTTTACGTTGTTACATTTGCAGCCAAGGATGACCTTGGTTTGTCACTTAAGTTTCAATCCCACGCTCTGCCCTAGTTTCCCACCGGCATCCTTGCTTGAGCACGTATCCCTGCTGCCGCTTCTCACTGACTCTGGACCTGTCAGCGTGCCTTTCTTTCTCTTTTGGATGACCTTCTTGGACGTAACTTCTGGCCCTACTGACTTACAGAATCTGCCAGTTCACTCTCTCTTACTCAAGTTTCGGGTCTGGCTCTTTATGCTTAGCTCAGTGTATTGGTTGTGGAAGGTCTGAAACACATGTGTACACAAAAACCCTGCCTTTGAAAAACTGAATTAAAGTGATTTGGGGAAAACTGGAGGAGAAACCGGAATTTAGTATCCAGTATTGCTTTTTAAAAAAGCCTCATATTATATCTTGGTCAGGGACTAGGCATGAGTTAATCACTTTAAGTCCTGAAATGAATTGGATATTCAGATATTCAGATGATATATCCCAAAAAGTAACACCCAATTGTCATCGCCTATAATTGGATTTCAGTGAGATTACCTAATCAATGCATTCAAGATATCTTTCCCAAGCATTTACAGATGTTCCCTCCCAAGTAAGTCAAGGTGGGTGCTCTTTGCTATTGGAAATATGCTGCCCATATTGGAGATTGGCAGTGAAAACCTTTTTCCCACATTGTCCATTAGCTTTAAGAACCTTTGGGAAATGTAAAAATGTACATGCCACTAAGAAGAGAAACAGTCTCATATTAACTTTAAAACAAGGGCAACCAAAGTGGAGAATAAAGAAGAAGAAAGCCCAAACTCATAAAATAATCGCAGTAATTTCCCTCACTCTGGGACTGCTTCACCTGCATTGATTTTTAAAAAAAAAAAAATTTTTTAAGTAATATACTGACATTAATAAAGGGAGTTATTTTTATATTAAGTAAAGATTATCCCACTATCTTAAGACAACAGCTTTGATCACTTTATCTGAATTGACTCTCAACCAATGCTATTAAAGTATCAGCCCTAAGAAAACTTTAAAGTTAAAAAATAGGTCAACCCTCATCCATTATTCCCTAATGCATAATCACTTGCCTATTATCCCACTTAATTCATCACCACATTCACCATGACGCTGGTTCCTTATTTAATAGGAAGTACACAAGAGAGGGCTACTGCACATGAATCCAGCGAATCTGTCTTCCAAGCTTGGCTATTTCTCAACTTGATTTATGATCTGGGATACATGCCTTTCACTCTCTTTTCTCAGTGACTGCTAAGAATCCTTATAACTCTAAAACAATAAAATAAAGTAACCAGTACATACACAAGATAAATAACCCTATGCTATGGCCATGATTGAAGTGCATTAACCAGTTCGTCATCGCATGCTGTGGGGGTTCTGGAGTGAGGAGGACGAGGAATCAGAGAAATCTGGCAGAAGTGAAATATTATTGACTCAAGTCTTCTGTAGCAAGCTACTGACTGTTACATATCCTCTACTCTCAGGTCTTTTCTTGCATTTGTACCTCTAGTTCACATTTGGGCACACCCCTTCCTGGGATATGATATTCTCAATTTATCACCTCTGCTCTGCACCTTGGAGTCTCCAGAACTCTACTTGGTCTGTATTGACCGTCCTTGATGTTATTTAGACTACAATTTTTTGTGACTTTCAATTCCCATTCTGGTGCTCACAGCTTAAAAAGGCACTATCTGTGCCCTTATTTAGTCCAAGGAAAAACACTTGCCCTTGGGGTCTTCTGGTGACAGGACCCTCACTACTCATCCTGGCAGTTCATGTATTTTGAACCATTTGGCTGATGGTGCAGGGTGACATATAAGGGAAGAGACGTCTGGTTTAACTTACCTATATTTGTTCAAAGGAAGGAAAGAAACTGACCTACATCTCCATAACCCATCCTGGATGTTGGAAATTATTACCCACTGCTGTTCCTGAGACCAGACCAAACAGTGAACAAGCATTGTTCAGAGCCAGTTTTTCATCAGGACTAAGTCACTAGGCTGATGGAATATTGCCTTTGGGAGATAAGTTATGCTTTTAATTTTGCAAATGCATCTGGAGCTGCAAAGGCACACACATCTAGAAACAAAATTAAGAGCAATGCCCTAGATTAGGAAGCATCCTGATTTACATTCTGCTGAGCAGGACCAATGGGCAGGAAGTGGTCTGAGTCCCTCATTTTGTGGTTTTTAATATTCCGTGTCTCAGTGACTGTGCTGTGGTGGTTTATTTCCCAAAGTCTCTATAGAAACATGTTTATTTGCCTTTAATTAAAAAATACACTCTAATCAATAGTATAAAGGAATGTTGTTCAAGAGTTTTTTATTCTGCAAATGTGTGCTGGTGTTAGGAAGCAGGACTGTGGGGAAATTTAAGTGGCAGCACATTTCTCCCAAATCATGTACTTGATTTTCTTGAAGGTTCACAAACAGCAGGAGATAAAGTATCAACTTACAATTTTTTTCTTTATTTTTTTGGTTTCTATTAAAAATAAGCCGTTTAAAATGGCAAAGAGCTGCCTTCTTATGACTTGGAGATGGATACAAGTCTGTTTTTCTCTTCCTGTTTGAGCTGTCCTAATTTCTTCTTCTGTGAATAGGATCAGGATGAAGAAGCAAAATAATAGCCATGCTTATCTGTACAAACTAACATTCATGCATAAGTTAAACATATTTACACAGATACATACATATATATACACAGGCACCAGTATATATTCATGTATATAAGGATGTATACCATATATATGTATATATTTGTGCATGTTCCTAGACCCCACAGATGTAGAAACACTGAGGCATTTAGTTATATATATATATATATATATATATACATATATATACACACACACACACACACACACACACACACACACACACACAGACACACACACACACACACATTTATATGTATAAGCCATGAAACATTTCCCTCCATACAAATGCCCATGTCCAGAACGCACATTGTTGGGAATTTGAAGCCTAATACATTTATTCTTACCATAAAATTAATTAAAAAGTCCTCTCTCTCCCCACTTGCTCAACCTCTGTTTCTTCTTCCTGGGATCGATATATATCATTTGCTATCTAAATTCAAGTGTGCATGTGACTATTGTAAGGAATCCATTTTTTCATTAACATGAGTGACCAGCTGTATGATAAGCATCTTCAGATGCTGGACAAAAGTCAATTAAACACTGTCTAACAAATCATAAATCATTACTGTGTTAAAGAATTCCTTCTCACGAGAGCAGAGAGCTAATCTCTGTAGGTTTTTCATTAAATAAAACAAATGATGATGAAACTCTCTCTGGATGTGTTCAAGTTCTTTTTAATGCTGATTAAAAATAATCTAGATCCTCCTTTGCTGCTCTGACACCCGTTGATTTTGCCTGGTTGCTGCGGTTGCTGGGGATTTGTGAGCATCCAAAAACTCGGATTTTATGGTGTCTTGAAGTAGAAGAGTTCTAGGAGAAGAAACTGGGAAGTTTGTTTTCATAATAAAAACTGACCTTGTCCATTTCTGTTATCCGTCAGGTTCATTTGCTCAATGAAGGCATATTAGTGAATCTTTTTTCTGCTAGGCAGTACACAGTTAGGTCCTGGAGATACAATATGAGCATGATAGTTATGGATTCTTATTTGGTATACAGTCTAGGAGAAGAAGAAAAATGAATGAAGTAATCACAGAAGTAAATGTAATGATACAACAGGACTACATGTTTTGAAAGAATGTAAATCTAAAGGGATTTGACCAATCTGAGGCTTTAAAATGACCTTCTTTGGGGAAGTTACATTAAAACTATAAAGAATGAGTAGGGTATCAGATGATCTGAAACAGAGAATACAGAGGTTTGCTCACAAAGACTTCTTTTGACTGGTTTGTTTCCTGCTTACCCCCAACAGAGTCTGGCCCTGGTGTACATTGGGTGTTTGATAATATTTATCAATATTATGGCATGAAACCCAATCCAAAAATGGGCAGAAGACCTAAATAGACATTTCTCCAAAGAAGACATACAGATTGCCAACAAACACATGAAAGAATGCTCAACATCTTTAATCATTAGAGAAATGCAAATCAAAACTACAATGAGATACCATCTCACACCAGTCAGAATGGCCATCGTCAAAAAAATCTAGAAGCAATAAATGCTGGAGAGGGTGTGGAGAAAAGGGAACCCTCTTGCACTGTTGGTAGGAATGTAAATTGATACAGCCACTATGGAGAACAGTATGGAGGTTCCTTAAAAAACTACAAATAGAACTACCATATGACCCAGCAATCCCACTACTGGGCATATACCCTGAGAAAACCATAGTTCAAAAAGAGTCATGTACCAAAGTGTTCATTGCAGCTCTATTTACAGTAGCCAGGACATGGAAGCAACCTAAGTGTCCATCAACAGATGAATGGATAAAGAAGTTGTGGCACATATATACAATGGAATATTACTCAGCCATAAAAAGAAACAAAATTGAGTTATTTGTGGTGAGGTGGATGGACCTAGAGTCTTTCATACAGAGTGAAGTAAGTCAGAAAGAGAAAAACAAATACCATATGCTAACACATATATATGGAATACAAGAAAAAAAAAAGTGTCATGAAGAACCTAGGGGTAAGACGGGAATAAAGACACAGACCTACTAGAGTATGGACTTGAGGATATGGGGAGGGGGAAGGGTAAGCTGTGACAAAGTGAGAGAGTGGCATGGACATATATACACTGCCAAACGTAAAATAGATAGCTAGTGGGAAGCAGACGCATAGCACAGGGAGATCAGCTAGGTGGTTTGTGACCACCTAGAGGGTTGGGATAGGGAGGGTGGGAGGGAGGGAGACGCAAGAGGGAAGAGATATGGGAACATACGTATATGTATAGCTGATTCACTTTGTTATACAGCAGAAACTAACACACCACTGTAAAGCAATTATACTCCAATAAAGATGTTAAAAAAAAATACTTGTGACAACTCTAAGTTAATGGTACTTCCATAATCTCTATCTTAACATTAAAAATGGTAAGGCCTGGATGGATAAGTGACTCTCCCACAGTCAATAAGATTCATTGACTCTTAATTACTCTACTCTCCTTCTTTGAACTGACACCTGTATATTAATCATAGGATAAACTTTGAAAATGATAGACATTTTCAGCAGTAGGGGAATGGTGAAGCAAAGTATGTAGTAATAATATAATACACTACATTATATGATATCATATAGTGACAAAATGTAATTACCTGCTTTATTAATAAAACTGCTAATGACCATCCCATATATGGGCATGTTCTATAAAATAGCATATTCTTCTAAAATTATGTATTATTGTGTCAAATACATGGACCCTGCTAGGTATAATGGGATATATGAAAATTATTTCGGCTTGGATCCTTTCTTTATCTCTCTCATCATTTGCTTATAATCATAGTATAGGCTGTAAAACGGAGTCTTTCCTCCATTACCTACTCGCAACAGAACTTTGGGCAAGCTAGTAAATTTCTCTGAGACTTAGCTTTCTCCTTCATTAAATATAGGGATAGGAACTATCTCTAGAGTTTTGTGAGCATTGGAGATAACTTCTGTAACGTGTATGGTGCAAAGTTAATGGTGGTTGTTCAGTGAATGCCCTGGCTGGTAATGATGACAGCAGTGATGACAATGATGATGAAAACACATGGTTGATGAATTAGGGGAAGTGAGACGTATATAGATAGCAGTAATGCAGAGCGGAACATTATGAATACTTTGTAAGAATCTTACATATTCACAAGGGAAGTTCAAAAGCGAGAGAGAGATGTTTATACATAATATTAAGGGAAATTAGTTATGCTAATTAGGAGAATGAGAGCATAAAATAATAAATGTGTGCCCTGATTACAAAAATGTAAAAGCATATGAATATGTAAAAGAGTATCTAAAGTGAGTTGAAGTAATTTCTATATTCTTCTTATGGAGAAACTTCAGTCTGTAGAAAAACACACATAATTACCCAGTGGGTTTTTTCTGTGTCAGGGAGGCATTTTAATCACACTGACCTTGGCCTCTAGAGCCCAGAATTCATTACCAGTGAGGGCTCCTTTAGGAACTATGAAAAATGAGTCCATGGCTTTGGTCCAGTTTCTAATGGACACCCGTCCTGGTGACAAATAACCTCTTCTACAATTGGCATACCTGGATCCCTTGGCTGTCTGATCCCTATCAAGGCAAAGAGAATCAAACTTGCATATTCTCTTAGGAGGCTGAGACAATCTTTGTGGACCTCAGTGTCCCACTTTTATCAACTGGCCTTGGAACACGTGCATGTCTCGAGGCTGGATGGGAAATCATGCAAGGAGGTTTAGGAATTCCCAATGGCAGAAAGAAAGTACAGTTATAAGGAAAACTTAGTGTGGTAGCTTTGAGATGGCCAAAAATTCCTTGCAGCGCCTCTATCAGATGATGGAGACCTCTTCCCCAGCCTTTGAATCAGGGTTGGCCTGTGACTTGCTTTGATTAATATAAAATGGCAGATGAGTAATTGTGCAGGTTCTGGAGCTGAGGCCTCAAGACACCTTCAGTTGCTGTGTTTTCACTTTTAGAAATTTTCTCTGAGGCCACCATACAAGAAAGCTAGACTAGTGTACTGGAGCATGAGAGACCACAAGGAAGAGAACCAGGGAGCCCTTGCTGAGAACTTATACCAACTGTCAGGCATAAAAGTGTGGCAGTCGTGGACCTTTCAGCCCAACGGAATACGACTCATGAGCAAACCAGGTGAAAGCAGCCCAGCCAACACTTTGAACTGTGAGAAATAATAAATCACCATTGTTTCAAGTCACCAAGTTAAGGGGTAGTTTGTTACACAGAAAGAGGATAATGATACATTTGATCATAGGGGTCAAGAAGTACCTTTCTGTTTTTCTCCCTACAAAGCAATATAGATGAAAAGATTGGGGTTGGTGACATCTTTAAATATGATAACATAAAAGGAAATGGCCAATGGTTGTGAGCCCCACAATTAAAACAGATTTATTTTTTTAATAGCCCCATGGGAATATAGCCAACACTTGCATTCTCTCTGTACTCTGAAGCTCAGTTCATCTTGTTTGCTTTCTTCTTCCCCTCATCCCTCCTCACCTCCTCTCTCCCACATTTCCTATCGTGCTGCAGAATTCTGCCCTCTATTATTCAGAGTAACTCCTTCTCTCCTGTTCATATTCATTCAGTTGCTTACCCATCCATTCACTCTCTCACTCATCAAATATTTATTGATTATTTACTTTGTGCAAAGTAATATGCTAGAAATATAATGGGATGTTAAAAACATATCATGCTGCAGCTTCATATTCCAAATCCATCAGTGTGTTCAGAAGGGAAAATAAATAAATAGAACTGCCCATTTCAAAGTACTCATCCTACTAAAAAGAAAGATCTAGTTACTAAATTGGTATTTTTCACCATATAAGTATGTCTGTATATGTGCAGATGTGTTTAAGTATATGTAGGCAGCATATGTCAGTTGTGTGCATTTTTGTGAGTTTATGCATGTTTCTTGGGTATCCTTAAATATGCAGAGTTGAGAATGGATGTGCTTTAGCTGCTGCATGTAAAGATATTCATCTTGGTGAATGGTTATAATCAGATGTGTTTTAACTTGTGTGTATGTGTGTGTGTGCCTCTGTGTGCATTTGCATTTATAAGCAGATAAAAGTACATGCAGAAAATTTGGATCTAGTATGAATACATTTATGCTTTGAGTGTACATGCATGTGTATATGTGAACATGTTTGTATGAAGAGGAAAAGAGAAAAATAAATGTAATAGGAAGCTGATGAAACAAAAACTGCTTTATTATCAATCGTTTTTAATGAAGTAAAGATTTCCCATGTCTTTGCCTGCCTTTCCCTTGCCTTGACATTCTTGACAGTGTCAAAAATGGGAAGTGAGAAGACGGTCCCCAAACTTCCCATATCCTCCAGGATTCAATATTCTAATTATTTGTCTATAAGCTTCACTTCTGGGCACTAATCGTCCTAAAAGATGATAGCAGCCATCATTTAAATAAACAGATCAGTCCATCAGTGTCATTAGGAAATAATCAACATGAAAATATTGGTAAGGAAGATGTAAATAAGTAAATATTTAACAAAACTGAGCATTGATATTTTATGTTTCCTTTAAAGAAACAGATCACCAATCAAAGGCCTTGGTTACACAAGTTCACCTCTGAAAGGTCATCAGTTCCACTAATTAAAGACCAGGGAATTTCACTGAGATTCATTGATGACATGGATTGCTGACAGAATACCCTTTCCAGGCTGTTAAATGAGCAGGACCTCAGTTAGCAGTCATCACCCATTTAGAAAGAATTACTTACTTCTCTTCCACACTGCACCCTTAGGAAGACTTTTTTTTTTTCTTTTTTTTTTTTGCGGTACGCGGGCTTCTCACTTTGTGGCCTCTCCCGTTGCGGAGCACAGGCTCCGGACGCACAGGCCCAGCGGCCATGGCTCACGGGCCCAGCCGCTCTGTGGCATTTGGGATCTTCCCGGACAGGGGCACGAACCCGTGTCCCCTGCATCGGCAGGCGGACTCTCAACCACTGCGCCACCAGGGAAGCCCCCCTTAGGAAGTCTCAATGGGCAATGTGTTTTATTTTTCTAGATTAGCAATCACACAAGATAATGATGCAGCAAACTTCCCATTGTCTTACCTTGGAGACACTTACCTGCTCAGTATGCCCAGCAGTTATGTTTGGGAGGTCCCAGCCTCATCAAGAAATTCTAACCACAAACAAACCAATGCCACTAGTATGTAATGTGTTGTTTACCCTCAGTGCAAACTTTGAAAGCATTTGGCATAGTCTCAGAAACCTCCTTCATTATTAATCAGCCTTGCTACAAATAATATAAACTGCACCATTTGAAACAGACCTGTGACAACAAAGCATTTTCTATTTGTCACTCATGTATGTATACACATTATTTCATTTCCTCTTTATAATATATCTGAGAGGTCATTATTTTTGTTCCTATTCCAAAGATGATCAGATGGAGGCTCAGAGGATTACGGGACTCACAGTGGCATACGATGAGAAGGTGGGGAAATCTGGATTAAAGCCCAGGTCTGCCTTATGTACGCTTATTCATTCACTAAGTGTTTGCTGAGCACTGTCCATATACTAGGGCTTACTCTAGCAGCTTGAAATATAGTATTGAGCAAAACATACAAGAATCTCTTCCATGAGAATTGACTGTTGAATTACAATGTGGATATCATTGCTGACCTTGATAAGAGCAATTTTAGTGGTAAGGGTCAACTGGAATACTACAAAGGATAATGAAAGGAAGGGATTGGAGATAGGGTGTTAGATAAGGGTTTTAGGGAATTTTACAGTAAAGGGAAGCACAGAAATAGGGCAAAAGGTGAAAAGGCATAATGAGTCAAGAGATTTTTTTTTTCTTTAATTATTTTAACTAAGCATGTCTGTGTGGCGATAAGAATGATCTAATAGAGAAAAGAATGAATGATATTAGAGAAAGGGAAGGAATGAGAGAGCTAGTACAATGCCTTTGAATAGGTGAGAGAGGATGGTACGTAGTGGACAAGTGGAGGAATTGGCATTGGACAGGGGAACACAGATAATGAAGGAAACACTGGGGAAATGATGCTAAGGTTTAAATAGTAATTTAAATGGGGGATCAGAGAATATGAACACATAGTTGACAAGGAGGTGGGAGCTTACGGAAATTCTTTTCTAACTGCTGTCATTTTCTCAATGAAATAGGATGCAAAATCACTGGTTGAGACTGAGCATGGGCATGGAGAGTTGGGAGCTTGAGCAGGACAGGAAAGGTAGAAAAAGTCATGCAGAAGAGTGGGAGAGCACTGGACCATCATTGGTGATGTGATGCTAGGCAGCAGCAAGGGTGAACATAAGCCTGACTCTGCTTTTAACTATTGCAGTATGCTACCTCTTTTGATACTATTTTCCTCTCTCTTTCAGTTATCCTATTTCTTAATCTCTTTTACACAGAAAAGACATAGAAATCTGTGGCTACCTCCTTTGTCCAAACTTAGAAATACTCGATCCCAATAGCAAATTAGTCATTTAATAGCACTGTGATTTTGGGCTTACTCAACTTAAACCTGTTTCCTCTCTTATAAAACATATGGAATTTTATATATGACACTGTTGGAAAGTTAAAAAAATTACTTTGTTAAAAAGCTTTGTTTACTCTCAAATGCCATGCTGACATCAGTCTTTTTCTTATGCTTTCGTCTAATGTCTATGTAGTAATGTATCTATAATATTTTATTTTATAATATATTTGCATAGACTGATTTCTTAATATTTTTGCCTCTGTCATAATCTTGTATATAAACCAGGGCAGTTAATATCATCCCGATTATTTTGTAGAGAAGGTGATGGAGGTTTTCAGGTAGCTTGAGTGATTCACCAAAGTCACCCAGTCCATTCTGGCTTCTACGGAAACTCAGGGCAGCTGATTTACATTATAGAGACCTTGGTCACAGAACAAGAACAGATATATTAAAATAAGAAGAAAGAAAATTGACATTCACAACCTTAACATTATTCCCCAGTGTTTCTATGACAATTTAAATCTAATGACTTTTGAAGATTCTAGAGTTCAGGGACCTCTGCTTGAAGAACTGTCAGTGGCAAGAGCTAAAGATAGAGATTTTTAGGGCACTCAGAGGTCCCACACAGAGTAGCAAAGAGAAAGAAAGAATTGCACAAAGGGGAATCAACTCCAGGTAATATGAGTGTTTTTTTGAACCATGTAAGTAATTGTAGACAAGCAAGGGAAGATATGAGTCTTTCTTTAGAAGACAGGATAGAGAAAAAGGGCTGTGATAATAGGCACTTCTTCAAACCTTGAATCTCATGTTTAAGTATGCACAACACATTTTAATTATCATCACTATTATACCATTCATCACCATGCTGCATTGTAATAAGAGGTAATAGGATGCATTGTCCCTTTCTTACATTCAACGTGTCAAGTACCATAAATAGGACAATTGACATAATTGCTATAAATCCCAGGGTGTGTATGTGTGTGGGTGGTAGTCGGGAAAATGATCACCCAACCCTCACTCACAATATTCCAGGATGAATTTACATAATTGGGTCTAAAAATGGTATGTCACCATTAAATGTATTCACAGTTCTTGCCTGCCGCTCACCACCATTCTCATCCCTCTTTACTGGGGAGGAGGGGTTGCTAAATTTTTCATTATGTTCTTGTAAGGCCTCCCTTTTATTCTGTGTGTCTGTTGGAGACACAAAATAGGGCTGATGTTATTGGAAATGAGCTTATTAGTTGGTTAAAATAACTTCAGTTAATTATCTTTGGGTGAGGAAGGAGAATAAGAGATTTTGTATTTTCATGAGAAACATACAAATTGAAATCAAATAACCTCATCTAAAATATTTATATTTCTGAACACATCTTGACATATTGGAGGAATTAAAGCCAGAATCAGCCATCTGACAGGGATTTCAGGCACAGCTTATCTAGAAAAAGCATTGCTAATTTGTTATACCTTCTTAACTTCTTTTAGAAAATCACCCCAAACAACCGTAATGGGAGATGTAAGTGGTAGAAGTATTACCTTTCTCTCCCTTCAAAGAATGAAAATGAAGGTGAAGTTTTGAAAATTTTCATAATGGAGAGGATAACTGAAGCCACTGAGAGATGAGAGCCCCAGTAAATTCCCAAAGTCAATCCCGTTATCCCGTAAAGGCAGACCAAACAGACCATTCTAATCTATAAAATGGTAGATTAGTCATAGGCACTCATAACTTGTGTTTTGCCTATCACCAAGTGATTTCACCTCCTTTCCCTAATATTGATACCAGAACTACCTTTCCATAAAAATTATGTGAATACCCCATTAGGCTAAGATTTATCCTGTATTTCGTTCTCTCTTAAAGGGGGTCAGTTTTTCCTAAAGTGCACCGTTTTGAATACATTTGGAACCCACAGTCTTATTCTTGTGCTCACTTTAATTCATTTTTTCATAAAGCATTTAGAGTGATTCTCTAAAAGTTTAGATGAATCCTGCCATTCCCCTGCTTAATAAACTTTAATGTCTTCCCATTGCCATTAGGATAAAATCCAAGCTTGGTAGCATGTTTTAAAAGGCTCCATTTGATTTGACTCCTGTCTCATGTACCAGCCTCATTGTTCATCTCCCTTCCTATCCCACACGATAGCCCAGATTCCTTCTTCCTCCCTCCTTCCTACTTAATGCTCTAGGGACATTAAATATACATGTATATATTATATATAATATATATTACATATATATATAAAACTGAATCGCTTTCCTGTACACCTGAAGCTAACACAACATTGTAAGTCAACTATGCAATTTAAAAAAACAGCTGAGTGGTTTCCCATTGAACACTGAAGAAAGTTCAAATTCCTTATCAAACTTCTCAAAATATTATATAAACTAAACCCTGTCTACCTCCTGGCTCTCCGGACTAATGTTGGATGTGGCTAGCTACTTCTCATCACTTAGGACTAAATTTAATTGTCACCTCCTCATCAAGGCCTTTGTGACTACTCTCCCCTGTTCACCTACTCATTCTCCTCTCTTCTTGATCCTTTCTACTCCTTTAAAGCATACATTTGGTAATTTTTTCTGTCTACCCACCAGAATGTAAGCTCCCCTAGGGCAGGGGGTATCTCTGACTTACTGACTGCTGTGTTCTGATAGTCTAGTCCAGTGCTTGACACAGAGTAAATGCTCAGTTAGTATTCACTGAATGAATAAATAGCACGTACTGCACATAAGATAATTACTTGTTTAATTGTTTTCCACCCAGATATACTCCTTGGGGCCAGAATCAGAGTAGACAAAACACTGTCTTGACACCATCTGGCAGATTGTGAATTTTTACTATTTATTGACTACCTAAATTGCTTATAATATGAATCTTACCCATCTTTTTATCCTTACATTTAGATTATATAATAGCCATCTGGTAAATATTTCCAGACGAATGAATAAATGAACATAGGTGGCTTTAAATCTCTGTGAGGATTAAAAAAATGAAGAAAGAGGGCACTGTTGAAAAATATGTTATGATGTCATACATTCTATATTTCCATCTTGGAAAGTCTCAGTGCAGATAATCACATTAAGGCTATCTAACTGGAATGATTATTCTAACTGGAATGAACATAATTTCCAATATTTATTTTATCCAGCAACTCTTTTCATGTAAATTTGAAGTTATAACAAAGATGATTTGGAAAAGCTGTTGAAGTAAAAAGAACAAGGGACTTTTGAAGTAAGAAGATGGTGATTTAAATATTAGCTTTGCCAGTTACTGTGTGTAAGACTTTAAACAAGTTACTTGACCCCTCTTCACCTTACTTTCCTCATTTTTGCAATGGACGTAATGGTGCCTTTCTTTCAGGCTTATCATAATAATGTGATGATGTGTGTTAGTTGGTCCTTAGAACACAGCAGGCACTCAGTAAAAGTGTTTTCCTCTTAATATTTCCCATCCAACTTTTTCTCATTGGAGGTGTAAGCATGGCATTGTCTTGTTATTTTTGGTGTGTTCTTAACTACAGCCTTGGAAGAGATTTGGCTTTAACTTTGAGTTCCCTTGTTTGAGACAATTACCCTCACTCTGCAGAGTCAAGGATTATTTAATAGGTGATTTTGACCATACACGTATTAGCAGCAGTCCAGAGATAATTCTTCAGTCTTCTCTGGAATTGCAGATAGCCAGAGAATCCTTCTGTGCCTTGGGAACTGAATCATTCTTGGAGACATTGTGGAAGGAAATGGCCACTTACTATCTAATATACACACACTATATGCTGATGGGGAAAACAGGATCCCTCCTAATATCTCTTTGTTCTTTATGGTTATTTGTAGCATTTTTTTTTTTCAATTTACTAGAAAGGAGGTCATCTTGATGATGACCTAATAATAGCTTACATTCATATGAGCTACTTCCATTTATCCCAAATGACATTTATGAACCACCAGTCATGTATCAGTCCCTAGGGATGTAAGAAGGATTTTGATGAGGAATCTGCTCTCAAAGAAATCATATAGAAGTAGGTGTCACATAAACAAGGATTCAGACCAGCTCCTGTTCATCTCTGTAAAGCAGATTAGATATATATATATTTATATATATATAAATGTATGGACTACATTTTTTTTTATTTTAAATTTATTTATTTATTTATTTTAAAGTCTTTATTGGAGTATAATTGCTTTACAGTGCTGTGTTAGTTTCTGCTGTATAACAAAGTCAATCAACTATATGTATACATACATCCCCATATCTCCTCCCTCTGCGTCTCCCTCCCACCCTCCCTATCCCACCCCTCTACGTGGTCACAGAGCACCAAGCTGATCTCCCTGTGCTGTGCGGCTGTTCCCGCTAGCTATCTATTTTATGTTTGGTAGTGTACATATGTCCATGCCACTCTCTCACTTCTTCCCAGCTTACCCTTCCCCCTCACCGGGTCCTCAAGTTATTCTCTATGTCTGCCTCTTTATTCCTGTCCTGCCCCTAGGTTCTTCAGAACGTTTTTTTTTTTTTTTAGATTCCATTTATATGTGTTAGCATACGGTATTTGTTTTTCCCTTTCTGACTTACTTCACTCTGTAGTACAGTCTCTAGGGTCCATCCACCTCACTGCAAATGACTCAATTTCATTTCTTTATATGGCTGAGTAATATTCCATTGTATATATGTGCCACATCTTCTTTATCCATTCATCTGTCAATGGACACTTAGGTTGCTTCCATGTCCTAGCTATTGCAGAGAGCTGCAGTGAACATTGTGGTATATGACTCTTTTTGAATTATGGTTTTCTCAGGGTATATGCCCAGTAGTGGGATTGCTGGGTCATATGGTAGTTCAATTATTAGCGTTTTTTGTTTGTTTGTTTGTTTTTTTTGCGGTACACGGGCCTCTGACTGTTGTGGCCTCTCCTGTTGTGGAGCACAGGCTCCGGACGTGCAGGCTCAGTGGCCATGGCTTACGGGCCCAGCTGCTCCGCGGCATGTGGGATCCTCCCAGACCGGGGCACGAACCCATGTCCCCTGCATCGGCAGGCGGACTCTCAACCACTACGCCACCAGGGAAGCCCCTAATTTTTAGCTTTTTGAGGAACCTCCATACCGTTCTTCATAGTGGCTGTATCAATTTACATTCCCACCAACAGTGCAAGAGGGTTCCCTTTACTCCACACACTCTCCAGCATTTATTGTTTGTAAATTTTTTGATGATGGCCATTCTGACCGGTGTGAGGTGATCCTCACTGTAGTTTTGATTTGGATTTCTCTAATAATTAGTGATGTTGAGCATCCTTTAATGTGTTTGTTGGCAGTCTGTATATCTTCGCTGGAGAAATGTCTATTTAGGTCTTCTGCCCAATTTTGTGTGTGTTTTTTTTTTTTTTGCGGTACGCGGGCCACTGTTGTGGCCTCTCCCGTTGTGGAGCACAGGCTCCAGACGCGCAGACTCAGCAGCCATGGCTCACGGGCCCAGCCGCTCCGCGGCATGTGGGATCTTCCCGGACCGGGGCACGAACCCGCATCCCCTGCATCGGCAGGCAGACTCTCAACCACTGCGCCACCAGGGAAGCCCCCAATTTTGGATTGGGTTGTTTGTTGTTTTGATATTGAGCTGCATGAGCTGCTTGTATATTTTGGAGATTAATCCTTTGTCAGTTGCTTCATTTGCAAATATGTTCTCCCATTCTGAGGGTTGTCTTTTCATATTGTCTATGGTTTCCTGGGCTGTGCAAAAGCTTTTAAGTTTCATTAGGTCCCATTTGTTTATTTTTGTTTTTATTTCCAGTTCTCTAGGAGGTGGGTCAAAAAGAATCTTGCTGTGATTTTGTCATGGAGTGTGCCTGTGTTTTCTTCTAAGAGTTTGATAGTGTCTGGCCTTACATTTAGGTCTTTAATCCATTTTGAGGGGATTTTTTGTATATGGTGTTAGGGAGTGTTCTAATTTCATTCTTTTACATGTAACTGTCCAGTTTTCCCGGCGCCACTTATTGAAGAGGCTGTCTTTTCTCTGTTGTATATTCTTGCCTCCTTTATCAAGGATAAGGTGACCATATGTGCGTGGGTTTATCTCTAGGCTTTCTATCCTGTTCCATTGATCTATATTTCTGTTTTTATGCCAGTACCAGACTGTCTTAATTACTGTAGCTTTGTAGTATAGTCTGAAGTCTGGGAGCCTGATTCTTCCAGCTCCGTTTTTCTTTCTCAAGATTGCTTTGACTACTTGGCATCTATTGTGTTTCCATACAAATTGTGAAATATTTTGTTATAGTTCTGTGAAAAATGCCATTGGTAGTTTGATAGGGATTGCATTTAATCTGTAGATTGCTTTGGGTAGTATAGTCATTTTCACAATGTTGATTCTTCCAATCCAAGAACATGGTATATCTCTCCATCTGTTTGTATCATCTTTAATTTCTTTCATCATTGTCATATAGTTTTCTGCATACAGCTCTTTTGTCTCCTTAGGTAGGTTTATTCTGAGGTATTTTATTCTTTTTATTGCAATCGTAAATGGGAATGTTTCCTTAGATTCTTTTTCCGATTTTTCATCATTGGTGTATAGGAATACAAGAGATTTCTGTGCATTCATTTTGCATCCTGCAATTTTACCAGATTCATTGATTAACTCTACTAGCTTTCTGGTAGCATCTTTAGGTTTCTCTGTGTATAGTGTCATGTCATCTGCAAACAGTGACAGTTTTACTTCTTCTTTTCCATTTTGTATTCCTTTTATTTCTTTTTCTTCTCCTATTGCTGTGGCTAAAACTTCCAAAACTATGCTGAATAATAGTGCTGATAGTGGACAACCTTGTCTTGTTCCTGATCTTAGTGGAAATGGTTTCAGTTTTTCTCCACTGAGAATGATGTTGGCTGTGGGTTTGTCATATATGGCCTTTATTACGTTGAGGTAAGTTCCCTCTTTGCCTACTTTCTGGAGGGTTTTTATCATAAATAGGTGTTGAATTTTCTTGACAGCTTTTTCTGCATCTATTGAGATGATCATATGGTTTTTCTCCTTCATATTGTTAATATGGTTTATCACACTGATTGATTTGCATATGTTGAAGAATCCTTGCATTTTGGGATAAACCCACTTGATCGCGGTGTATGATCCTTTAAAGTGCTATTGGATTCTGTTTGCTAATATTATGTTAAGGATTTTAACATCTATGTTCATCAGTAATATTGGCCTGTAGTTTTCTTTTTTTGTGGCGTCTTTGTCTGGTTTTGGTAACAGGGTGATGGTGGCCTCGTAGAATGAGTTTGGGAGTGTTCCTCCCTCTGCTATATGTTGGAAGAGTTTGAGAAGGGTAGGTGTTAGCTCTTCTCTAAATGTTTGATAGAATTCGCCTGTGAAGCCATCTAGTCCTGTGCTTTTGTTTGTTGGAAGATTTTTAATCACAGTTTCAATTTCAGTGCTTGTGATTGGTCTGTTCATATTTTCTGTTTCTTCCTGGTTCATTCTCGGAAGCTTATGGTTTTCTAAGAATTTGTCCATTTCTTCCAGGTTGTCCATTTTATTGGAATATAGTCGCTTGTAGTAATCTCTCATGATCCTTTGTATTTCTGCAGTGTCAGTTGTTCCTTCTCCTTTTTTATTTCTAATTCTATTGATTTGAGTCTTCTACCTTTTTTTCTTGATGAGTCTGGCTAATGGTTTAACCATTTTGTTTATCTTCTCAAAGAGCGAGCTTTTAGTTTTATTGATCTTTGCTATCGTTTCCTTCATTTCTTTTTCATTTATTTCTGAGCTGATGTTTATGATTTCTTTCCTTCTGCTAACTTTGGAGTTTTTTGTTCTTCTTTCTCTAATTGCTTTAGGTGTAAGGTTGGGTTGTTTATTTGAGATGTTTCTTGTTTCTTGAGGTAAGATTGTTTGCTACCAACTTTCCTCTTAGGACTGCTTTTGCTGCATCCCATAGGTTTTGGGTCATCGTGTTTTCATTGTCATTTGTTTCTAGGTATTTTTTGATTTGCTCTTTGATTTCTTCAGTGATCTCTAGGTTATTTAGTAGTGTATTGTTTAGCCTCCATGTGTTTCTATTTTTTACAGATTTTTTCCTGTGATTGATATCTAGTCTCATAGTGTTGTGTTCAGAAAAGATATTTGATATGTTTTCAGTTTTCTTACATTTACCAAGTCTTGAATGTGCATGGTCTCCATTTTAAAGCTGGGAAAACTGAGCTACAGAATCGTTAAATAACTTATTCAAAGTAATTCATAGTTTGTCCTCTATAATGATTTCAGTAATCAAATCTTACTGACCCAGACTAATAGGAGAAAATTACTCTATAGAAATAAAACATTTAAACTTTCAGTTGTAAGATGAATAAGGCCTGAGTGTCTAATGCATAACATGCTAACTGTAGTTGATAGTACTGAATTGTTACTGAAACTTGCTAAGCGAGTAGAACTTAAATGTTCTCACAAAAAAAAAAAAAGAAAAAGAGAGAGAGGTAATCATGTGAAGTGATGGATGTGCTAATCAACTATGGTGGGAATCTTTTCACAATGTATATGTATATCAAATCATCATGTTGTACAATTTAAATACCTTACAATTTTATTTGTCAATAATACCTTGATAAAACTGATAAGAATGTTAAAATAATAAAAAACAAAGCAATAGTTACAAGGGGTGTTCTTTTCACTTTTCTCGGTTAACATAGTGATAATGTATCCCTAGTCTCGTATTAAAATAAAGTAAACGTCTAAATTGATGATTCTTTTTAAGTAAATATATTTGTTTTATTTCATTTGGAGACAATAGCACAAATTCATTCCTAGCAATGCTTCCAAGGGAATAAAACAATTTTTAAGAAATAGACAGGATGTATGATTATCACAGTTCACAGTGTTTTTAAATGATTTTGTTTGGGTTTTTAAAAGCATCCTAAATGCTTTGACCCTGGGGAAAAAAAGGTGTTTATTTTGTTAATGTATTCAATATGCTCTTCCTTTTGCCTATTTTTATAATTTTGTATTTATGATAACCTTTGCCTTAGTGACATCAGATTGTTATATTTTCCAGAATAATGAGTGTTCTTTACTATGACTTGAATCACTTTGTCTCCTAAAACTCCCAGGAAAGAATACTTCTTCTCCAAGTCTCTGAGCAGATAGCAAATCCTCCCCTGCCTTTTTCAGATAGAATTAATTGGAAACTCATTTATGATCTCATAACACTACATAAATATTTCTACTACAGCAGTTTACATTTTACTCCATGATACTGCAATTATTTCCGTCTGTATCTGCATTGAATATGTACCCCCTGACTTATTCATCATCATCGTCATTGACAAAATAATAAAAATAATAACTATGATATGTTAAGTGTTTGTTACATGATTGTATTGCAGACTTTAAAAGAATTATCCTTCTGCAAACAATAAATGCTGGAGAGGGTGTGGAGAAAAGGGAACCCTCTCACTATGGAGAACAGTATGGCGGTTCCTTAAAAAACTACAAATAGAACTACCATACAACCCAGCAATCCCACTACTGGGCATATACCCTGAGAAAACCATAATTCAAAAAGTGTCATGTATCACAATGTTCATTGCAGCTCTATTTACAATAGCCAGTACATGGAAGCAACCTTGAGTGTCCGTCGACAGATGAATGGATAAAGAAGATGTGGCGGGCTTCCCTGGTGGCGCAGTGCTTGAGAGTCCGCCTGCCGATGCAGGAGACGCGGGTTCGTGCCCCGTTTCGGGAAGATCCCACATGCCGCGGAGCGGCTGGGCCCGTGAGCCATGGCCACTGAGCCTGCGCGTCCGGAGCCTGTGCTCCGCAAATGGGAGAGGCCACAACAGTGAGAGGCCCGCATAACGCAAGGAAAAAAAAAAAAAAAAAGAAGATGTGGCGCATATATACAATAGAATATTACTCAGCCATAAAAAGAAATGAAATTGAGTTATTTGTAGTGAGGTGGATGGACCTAGAGGCTGTCGTACAGAGTGAAGTAAGTCAGAAAGAAAAAAACAAATACCGTATGCTAACACACATATATGGATTCTAAAAAAAAAGAAATGGTCATGAGGAAACTAGGGCCAGGACAGGAATAAAGCCGCAGACCTACTAGAGAATGGACTTGAGGACACAGGGAGGGGGAAGGGTAAGCTGGGATGAAGTGAGAGAGTGACATGGACTTACATATACTACCAAATGTAAAATAGATAGCTAGTGGGAAGCAGCCACATAGCACAGGGAGATCAGCTCGGTGCTTTGTGACCACCTAGAGGGGTGGGATAGGGAGGGTGGGAGGGAGGGAGATGCAAGAGGGAAGAGATATGGGGATAGATGTATATGTATTGCTGATTCAGTTTGTTATAAAGCAGAAACTAATACACCATTGTAAAGCTATTATACTCGAATAAAGATGTTTAAAAAAAAGAATTATCTTAACAACTCAGTCATTATTATATCCATTTTATAAATGAAAAAACTGAGATTTAGCCAAGGTCACATGAAGGTGAACGTAACAGTTTCAGGATTTAAATACCAGTAAGCCTGACCTTATAGCGTAGAGAGTCTTTAATTTCTACATCAGAGTCTAGCTCAATGTTAGACACTCAGGCTTTTACCAAATATTTTTTTGAATTGCATTAAAAATTAAACTCAGAGATCATATAGGGGAGAACTTTGGTCTAACCATTGTCAAATAAGTACACATTGCAAATTAGTGAGGTGCAGATTAATGAGGCCTAGGCAGAGTTCTTGCGGTGCTGTTAGCAGTTGCTATTATGATCTATTATTACATCTAATAATAATCATAATTATAGTCTGAACTATGTCTTTTGGTTACATAATTTTTCCTGACTCAGTCCAGAGCACTAAACCTGACAGAAATATGGTGTTATCTGTTGCTTATAGTTGCAAATATTATAGACCTATGGAGTAGTTGAGGGAAAACTAAAAATCTTGTATCCAACTCTATTTTCGGTGACCTAAAATGGAATAAAAACGGTATGGAAGATGTCATTTTAGTAAATGTTGAACCATCCCTTAGGGTCATGCTATCTAGAGGAAGACAAATTTACATTTATTAAGCACCTACTATGTGCTAAATGATTTATCTCATCAATAAGTAAATATCTCTTAGTTCTCGAAGATTAAGAGGGCTAGCAATTATTATTCTTAAGGTATAAAGGGAAGAAACTGGGACTTAAAAGTAAACAGATGTAAGATCAGCTGGGAGAAGATAGAAAACAGGTGAGGAATCTTGGCAGGAGAACACTGCAGTGACCTGGATCAGAGAGTCCATCCTTGCCCCTCTTTATAGGAGAGCAGAGTAACATCACGGGGACAGATCTTTGGACTGTGAATGACAGAGCCTGGTTTACTAGTGGGTGGGATCACTGTGGGTCCCAAAGTGGGCTGCTCTCTTTTGCCTTTCTGGGGCCAAGATTCAATGTTTAGTTACCATTTTCCATATCCTTATACTCACACACTCTAAGGTGTTCTATTCTTTGGGTGACTGCCAGTGGTGGAAAAAATATATACTTGGGAGGAGGGGGAGATAATATTTTGAACTTGAAGTTAAGTGATATGTTATTGCTGTTTACAAGAGAGTTCTGCATTGAGGATTACTAATTACTGAGGCTAATAATTACATTGTTAGTCAACTTCCCATTTTCTACACACACACACATCTATACATCTATGCTTTGGGATTATTATGTAAAGAGGTTACTAGTTTAAAAACCAAATGCAAGTTCCTGGATCCTCCTGCAAAATAACATTCAGTAGAGTCCAGTAAACTTCACTTCATCCCCTAACTCTTTGATCTTCTCTGCCAAAAGTACCACAGTCCAGTGAGGCCAAACTACCTACTCTTCTCTTCCAATAATAATATTCACAACAGCAGCAACAGCTTACTCGTATTTAGTGAGTTACTCTCGTCTATACTCATTCAGTTTTCAAAAGCCTGTTTAGGTGAGGGACTGTTATATCTTCTGAGGAATGAAGAAGTTGCTTTAGAAATGTGTTAGTTGGAATTCTCTTGGTTTGCAAGAGGCAAGAGCTCAACTTGTGCTAAATTTGGTAAAATGGAGGAGTTATTGGAAAGACCCCTCAGATTCCAAGAAAAGTATGGACACATGTCCACAAGGAAGAGATACATAAATTTAGGTTTCAGAATCAGCACAAGTCAAGGACTTCACTGCCACTAGGACTCTCTCCATATACTTCTTGTTTCTGCTTCTTGCTGTATATTATGTTTATTCTCTGTCATTGCAGAACACCTTCTTCAATACTGCAAAAACATAGGTGCTGACAGCTCTCTCAGTTTACATCTTGAAATTCATATCACAAAAGGAAGACAAACTGTCTTTTCTTAATGCAGTTTGAATATAAGTTCCCTGAGGAGGACTCTGGTTAGCCCAGCTTGGGTCAGGTGCTCATCTCTCTGATAGTCAACATGGCCAATAGTTGAAAGATTGAATAAAACTTTTAAGAGTATGGTAGACTCTGTGCAGACATATGGTTTGAATGGGAGAAGAAACCAACCCTACCAGAAGGGGAGGGTTGCTAGGCAGATAAAGTAATTGGTATCTGTTCCAAAAATAGATAGATGGTTTGCCTTCAATACACATAATAAGTGGCAGATAAGAAGCTCAGATCTAAGGTTTTCTTCCAAAGTAAATGCATTCTCTTGTACTTTATACTTAGCATTCCCACCCAAAGAATCACCCCACCAACTGACTAGGCAAATCTCTCCGGTTTGTCCTTCACGTGGGAGACTCATCCGAAGCCCATGCCATCATTTATTGTCGTCCCTCACACCTCTGAATTCTTCTCCAACTCCCACTTATTCTTCTTGGTCTCTGTATTTTTTAAGATGTCATCCAAGCAGACTCAGTCTATTAGGGGTCTTCCTCTGCTCCAATATCCTACAGCAAGTATATTTCATTTTACCCCTACCGTTTTTTTTTTTTTTGATTTTTTGATATTAATTCAGATTCCCTAGTTTTGTGTTTTATGGATGCACCTTTTTTTTTTTTCTTTCTCTAAGTCGATTATAAGCTTCTTGAAGTCAGGGAACATTATCTTAAATGCTCATATTCGTAACAGAATTTTTAGTATGAGTCTGGTAAGATTTGCAGAGTTAACAAAATTCAATTTAGCGAGTATTCATTTACTATGAGCAAGTCATTGTTCTAAGCACTAAACTGCTTGCTTTTTGTTTGTTTTTTACAATTTTTACCATTTTCAATAGCTTGTGATCAATTATGATCTACTCATCTCTCCATAGTTCTCTCCCAACTCTCTTCTTTCTGCCCGACTTGCACACTCTGACCTAGTCATGCCAAATTACTTATTAGTTTGTGAAGATGCAGTGCTTCTTGAAGCTTTCAAGTAATGGGCGTTCATTTTCCTCTGTCTCAATTGTTTTTCATTTCATCTTAAAGTTAGCACTAACCTTAGTCAACCCCTCAAAATCAGATCAGGGGTCTTTCCCCTAGAAAGCTTCACTGATCACCACTTTTGTACACAGTACACTCCCATTATGCTATGTATGTATAGGTGCATATCACTTCCCACACTTTTGCTGTTATTATTTGGGAAAGAGAGGCTATAGAAAAAAGGGATCATTTTCCTGGCATGTGTACAAATTGGGCAAGGAAATAGCAGCCAGCTGCAGATATGCCCAGAATGCTCTCAGCTACCATCTCATAATTGAAAAGTGTCACTCTGAGGGGAAATAGCCACTCAAGGCGGCGGTGGTAGCAGACTGGTGTTTGTCAAACTGTATCTTGCTATTTTTCAGACTAGTTCCTTCTGAACTT
>NW_006775143.1:869832-881113 GCF_000442215.2 Lipotes vexillifer | reverse complement strand
TGAACTTTTCCCCTTCCTTCTGACTGCTTCTCTGCTGCTTACCAGCACCATGGGGAATCATTGAGGCTACTTTGTTATTGAAATATGTTGTCTGGGCTTTCTTCCTTTTTGCCTTCTCTTTTATGAGGGGAGAAAAAAAGTGGTCTTGGAGTAGAGACTAAAGAATTTGATCCAATTGAAATATTTCCAAGATAGCAATAATTTGTTTTAAAGCACAGAGAAACATGTATTTTATTTTTAATAACAACCTATAATATAGATTTTTTTCTGACTTTTGTTTGTTTGTTTATAGCCCTGGTGATAGAGGTTGTTACAACCATGTGGTTGAAATAGGTGAGGGAGGCTGGGATAATCAAGCCAATAGGAAGCCCAGAACTTTGTGGTTTTAGCACTTCAAAGCCCAAGTATATGCTATATACATCTTCCCACATAACTTTCAATTAAGAAAGACTGTTGTCTGATTTTCTTGGAACCAATTTTGACTTTCTGTCTCTCACATATGACCCAGAAATGTACTAGTGGCCTCTTTGGTGCTCCTAACTAAAGCCAGCAGACCTGGATTTGAGTCCTGCGCCTTTCCTTCCTAGGTGGACGACCTTAATTCTTTAATGTCTCTGATTTGTCATTTTCTCATTCTTAAAATGATACCTAGCTCACAGGGAAGCCAACAATATTTATTATAGGGGATTGCTCAAATTATCAGATGAAATGATGAATATTAAAATGTTTAGTAAGACCAAGTGTTAAAACAGTTTTAAGATGTTCTTGTTCATTGTTGTTCAGTTTTTTCATTTAATCGTAGAAGCTTCTTACTCCAAGTTAGATGTTTATTTAGGACCAGAGAGACAACTTCTAGCCAAATGCTCATCCTACTCTCAGTTCCCATACTTTATATACTGTTCCTCATTGCTCCTCCATAGTAGATATTTGGCTGTAGCCAAAATGATTGCCTTACCAAAGACTGCAAATCTTATGAATCCCTCTACTGCTAATATTTTGTTCATACCATTTGTGCCTCCTGCTGTGCCCTCTTTATTTTCTTTTACCTAAATCACGTTAATCTTTACACATCTAGGCAAGCTCCACCCATACTCATCATCTTTTATTTTCTCTCATAGTGCCTCCTGATTTTTCTCCTGCCACAGCTCCAACTTAATCATTTCCTAAGCATTTGTAATATATACTGGTGGACTTAGTGGCTTGTTCTTTTGTATTGTTAGTTATCTTTGCATATATCCATGCCTTACATCTTCAACCAAATAGAATTTTGTGCGCCAGGTCAGTATTAGTCATTCAGTTCTTTGTATATTATAGAAGACAAACGATGATGATGATGATGATGTTAACGATGATGAAGGTGACAAAGATGATGGTGATGATGCTAATGACGGTGGTGGTGGTGGTGGTGGTAATGACAATGATGACTCTGTTGCTGATAGTGATTATTATGATGACTGTAAAGCCTGCCAGTTCTAGGTCATGGGTCGTAATGGACCAGTAGAAATCAGAGAAGCCCAGGTTATAGTCACAGGAAGGATACATGGAAAATTGGGTAGTTAATGTAGAAAGAGTGAGTGTCTAGAGAATTCAGATAGTGCATTTAAATTCAGATAGTGGTGTATCCCAATGGTCTCTGTATAAAGGATGTCTAAAATGTTGCATCAGAGACTGGCAGAAGAGAGAAGTAAGAAGGACCAAGCTGAAGAGGGGCTGAGTGCATTAACCTGATTATTGAAGAGGATCTCCACAATGAATCTGGAATGAGAAGTTATGTAGCCCTAGATAGCATCTCTTAGCCTCAAGGTGATAAGCATGGATTTGGGAAATAAATAGGACTATGTCAGATCGCAGTTTTGCCTGTTACCAACCATGTGACCCTAGTCACTTATGTGTTTCTTCTGTTTAATGTGGTAATATGTCTCAGAATTGCTGTACAGATTAAAAGAATGAATGATTGTAAAGTGCTTCACAAGGTGCTTGTCACATTGTAAATTTTAAATTCTTATAGACCAATATAATAAAAATAATTCAGTGGATAAGGCAGCATAATGAGATCCTACAGCTGGTGCTCTAGAGAGACAGGAGGCAGAGCCTCTTTTTAGAGGGATCGATTGATCTGTAGTAGGATGATCAGGAACTGGGAGGAAGAAGTCCTAATCAGTAACCAGTGTCTAGCAGGATGTTGGGAGTGATAATTGAATGGGCTGAGGCAGAAAATAGCAATTCAGGTGCATCATTGAATTGGAATGCCAGACAGGGAGACTGAGGCAGAATCCCAGGCATACAAGTGAAATTAAGACAGCAGGGAAAAATCAGAAAAGAATATTGTGCACAGAGGTTTTGGGAGTGTGTCCTAAGTGCCAGATACCAGGTGGATATTTAAGGCAGCAGAATTCATTCCGTAGTACACACTCTGGTGGACCGGAGGCTAGTATGCCATCTGCCTTAGTCAGGCTGGCTCAAGAACCAGAAAAGGCCAAATTTACAGATGAAAGGTAGCCATGATTCCAACTGCAGTGCCCCAGGGAAAATGGGGTTGTCTAGCCAAATGAAGAGAATCATCCAGCTGTGTAGTGGAAATAGCAAGGTAAGTCTGTGCCCTGAGGCGTGGTCCAGGTATAAAGGTCCTGGAAGAAGGGAATGCAAAAATATACCATGGATGGCACACAGAGATTCACTGAGTAGGTCCTAGAGTCATATGTCAAATTATGATACTTATTATCGTGTGATTTTGAGAAAGCAGTGTTGGCCTTCTAGACCCACTTTGTTTTTACCTATAATACTAACAATGATAACTGCCATTTATTGAGCAATGACCAAGTGCCAAGCTTACGCTCTTAAGCATCTTATATGCACTATTTCATTTCAACCCCATGACAACTTATAAAAGAGAAAACTTTACTTTCGTCAATCCTCAGGTGAGGCCAGTGAGGGTTAGAGAAGATGTGTCCCTGAAGGAGGGTCACAGAGCTTGGAAGGCTGGAGCCTGGTTTTCCATCTGGGACTGTCTGACAGCAGATCTTGAGATCTTAATTACTACCCTATACAGCAGAATCAACTTTGTATGATTTTTCTTTCTGCATTAAAAGTGCCTAGTGATATCTCACATGGAGTAGGTCTTCAGGGTGTTTTTGTTGCATGAGCTGAAAAAAATTACATATTTAGGCCTCGAACCAAGATTCGAATTGCAGACACCGGTAAATGTTGTCAGGTCCGTACACTTGTTCAACTATGATATGAGTACTTTCTGTAGGTTGCTGCTCTTTTCCCTCTGTACCAGGTTTTCTCAACAGTAATGTCATTGACATATAAATTCTTTATTGTGGGGAGACTGCCCCGTGCATTGTAGGGTTTTTAGTAGCATTCCTGACTTCTACCTTCTAGATGACAGCACCCCCCCCCACCTCCAGTTATGACAGTAAAAAAAAGTCTCCCTACATTGTCAAATGTTCCCCAGGGGCAACAGTTCCCCAGGTTGAGAATAACTGTTCCTAATTTATAACTCTCCCCATAGTGTCAGGATGGAAGGCAGGCTAAGTAGGCTTCTCTTAAGGGAGAGTCTGACACTATAGGGGTGAGTGGTCTGTTATCACAGTGTAAAGAGAGTGCCAGGTCCTTTGAGAACTCTGTGCTGCTCTAGCCTTAATACTGTTGACAGTAGGATGGAACCTAGTTAGCTTGATATGAGTTCAAATCCAGCCTCACCATTTTGCGACTCTGTAAACTTGGCCATCTTTCTTAACCTCTCAGAGCCTCAGTTTTCTCACCTGTAAGATAAGGATAACAACAGGATTTATCTCAAGAAGTAATGTAAATTGGAGACATTGATGGGATTGATCTCATAAAGATAGGATAAAGTTGTTTTAGTTAAGCATAGTATTAAAAATGAATAAGCTGAGTGAATGTAAACTATTATTCTTAACAATGCCTGGCTTTATTCTATAAACTGTTGGATTTTCTTCCTGCCAACCCGTCTACAGATGTCACTTGACAGTAAGCTCTTTTGAATGGGGCCTTGTCTCGACTATTTACTGCTGAGTCTCCTACACCTAGGGCAGTGCCTGGAACATAATAAGTGCTCAGTAAATATTTGATGAATTAATAAATGAATAGAATAACGAAGAGCAAGTTAAAGCAATATTCTAAAAGGCTCAAATGCTGTCAGTGTCATTAAGCCTTCATTATTTCAAGAACATTGGCTGTGGTGCAAGCAGTGGTCACTGAGCATAATGGGAGGGAAAATAATACATATTTCAAGGAGTAAGAAAAGATGGAATCCGTATACCAGTTAGCTTTCTAAACTAGCTAAAAGGTAACTTGAATTTGAACTTTGATTTATCCAGCCTTCTTCTTACCTGAACACAATGCAGACCTTAATTGAAATGTACACCACCAGGAGCAGAGGAATAATGAGCTGCTTAATGAAATGTCACTCCGTGAAACAGCAGTGGTGGTCCCATGAAGGATACCTTTCTCCTCTGAGCAGAATGGGCTCAGCTGTATCGAGCAAGAGAGGGGAACTAACAAAGTGATGGGGGGCATAGACAGGAAAGGAATGACTCCATCGACGAGGATTTGAGCAGGATTTGTCGGGAAGATGGCCTCTGACCTGGGCTTTCACCAGGGTTGAGAGAAGGATTCATACAGGTAGGAGTAGAGAGACAGCCCAGTGACTACATTCATGTATTTACAACCCACAAAGATTATAAATCATACATCTACAATCCACTTCTTAGGTGTATGGTGTTATTTTTATTTTACTTTATATTTAACCTCTTTTTAAACTCTAGTTTACTTACCTAACAGATGGGGAAAATATCCTTCATAAGATCATTGTAAGCATTACATGAAATAAATGCATAAAATCATTTGGCATGGTTCCTGGCACACAATAAGTACAAAATACAAGCAGCTGTTTTTATTGATGTTATTATTATACTTGAGTTTGCATCCCAGGGGACAAAGCAGCATGAACTGGGGGTGTACAAGAGCTATAAATGCAAAAGTGAGAAGCCAGCTCTGTTTTTGAGAAAATGCAAAGGGAGGCTTGGTTGGAAAAGTAGGTATGAATCAGCTTGATGAGGACCTAGAATGTGGTTCTTAAGATTTGGGGCTTTAATGACAAGAGTGAGAAAACAATATTTTTGTTTTCTGTCAGTTAGATGGCTTATTTAAACATGAGGTAGGCTTTCAGTCCTCGTAAATTGATTCATACAGGTGACCTGGCTCAAATTCTCCGAGAAGGAAATGTTGCTTATGGCAGGATTTATTCCCTAGCCAATCTTCTCCATTTTCCTGCCAAAATGAGGACCTCTTTCATTGTGTGATGGAGAGAGAAGCTGCATGTAATTAGAGGGAGTGAGTGGAGAGGAAGAGAAGGGGGTGGTGAGCACGCCACAGTGCTGGCAGAAGTCTCCCAGGAACAGAAGGTGATGCGTTGTGACAGATGCCTTTGTTATGCTGTTTGTTCAACACTGCATGGCTACATTTCACAACATTTTCCAATCTGCCCCTGCCTTCCCTGGGCATTTGGCAGCAGGGAATGAAAACTCTCGGGGCTGGGGACAGGGAGTTAGGGGATGGGGAGTGTAGGGCAAGGAGGGTCTAGAAATAGGGATGTGGTGAGATTCACAGTTCAGAGTCACCTTCACCTGTGTGTACCACTCTCAAACAAACGCTGCCTGCTCTGGGGGCTGAGAGTCATTGCTTAAGAGGTATATTCATTGTGTCCAATTAAATTCAAATCAAATGAATATTTGAACACTGGCATTGTGCCTAGCTCCACCAGGCCCTGGGGACACAAATAGGATAAAACACTATCCCTGCTCTCAAGAGATTCACCACACTCCAGTGGAGGCAATTAGGCAAACACAGACACATGCACAAACAGACACACATACATACATACCCAACCCAGAAAGTAAGGTGCAAAGAGATTTTAAAAGAGCTAGAATTTATTCAGATTTGAAGAAAAGGAGTATAGCAGCATGGTTACTACAGGCCATGTTCTCTCATAATAATCTAATTACAGTAGAGACAGATTATTAAAATTTGACTAAAATATCTTAACCACTTGAACACTGAGTAAGTTAAATTTGTGTAACCTTTGGATCAAAGAGGAAATCAGAAGTCAAACTACAAACCATCTAGGAAGCAATACAAAGCATAGCAGGGAAAGTCCTAGTCACAAATGCCTTCACAATTAAAGAAGACAGTAAAAACAAAAAGACAGTTCTCATCTAGAGGAATTAAGGGGAAAAAAAGAAGTAGAAAATAAAATCACAGAAACTCTGTACAGGGAATTAGTAACGATAAAACCTGAAATTGATGAAGTACAATACAAAATTGGATGAAAAATAGATGTTAATTGAAAAGGCAAGTGCAACTGGAAGCCTTCTTGTTAGTTTAATTAAGAATAAAACAGAGGGATCAAAATATATTTAAAATTTTAAAATATTAAGGTGGTATAACAAATACAAATGTGATAAAGGGATCAATGCATACATTTTGTGGTAAAATTTTGTAAACCTAGAGCAAAAGGATTATTTCCTAGGAATCTGTAAATCATTGTAATTGACCTCAAAGAAATAGAAAATGTGAATAAATCAAGTCTAGCAAAAGAGATAGGACATGTGATTAAGTAGCTGCCATTAAAATAGACACCAGAAAAAACAGGTTCACAACTGAGTCTATCTAACCCTTAAAAAATTTTTCAATACTCCTTAAAGTATGCTACTCCCTGGAAAATACATTATCTCAACTTTATTTTATGAAGCCACTAGGGCTTTAAAGGCAAAATCTGGTCTGATGCTAATTAGGAAATTGTGGACTAATACACGCGCACGCACACACACGCACACGCGCGCACACACACACACACACACACACACACACACACACACAATATCAAGCAATGAAGCCAAAAAGAGAGTAACAGATTTATACCTAGAATCAAGCTAACAAATAAAAGGGTAAAAATCATATGATTGTATCAATATATGCTGAAAAGGCATTAGATAAAAATTAGAAACCTTACTAAAGTTAGCATAAAATAAAGGGACTTAGATTTTGTAGAGACTAGCATCAAAACCCTATAGCCCATATGGTCCTAAAGGGTAAAATACAAAACCATTTATCTTAAAGTAACATGTCAGGCAAGAATAATTAGTATTGTCATTATTCACATTTTCTTAAATGCTCTGGCTGATTCAGTAGGAAAAGAAGTCAAGATAATTGGTTAACAATAAGAGGTTAGAGTGGGAAAAACATACAATAGAATCAATAAGAAAATTGGGTAAGGTGAGAGATAAAATATTCAAGAGTCAATATACTTTCTCTGAGCTAACAATAAACACCACTTAGAAAGGAGAAAATCTCCATCAACATCAGATACAAAAAAGAAACATAATTTTAAAATAATTTTAGCTATGAGAATCGCAGTATCTACATAAAACTATAAAATCAAAATATTAATAATTTAATTAAAATTTAATTTTAAGTAGTATTTTAACTAATTATATTTTAATTTATATATTTTTAAAGTATGCAATTCCACTTGGAAACCCAACAGGGATTTTAAAATAAAATTACAGAATTTTAAAAGTTATCAAGAAAAAGAGATGGCAAAAGAGAGCCACGAGTTTGTGTATAAGAGTTCCAGAGAAGGGGAGATTGTTTAACAGATCTCAGAACATGTAATGTAATCAAATAGATCTGGTGCTGTGTATAGAACAAGAAAGATGGAATGTGACCTCTAGAAGAGAGGTGGAATGTGAGCTCCAGGAGAGCAGGGGTCATTTTATTATTTTTGATTCACTTGTATATTCCAAGCACATAGAAAAGTACCAAAGAAATATTGGCTGAATTAATTTATGAAATAGATCAGAGAATTTATATAAAGAACCTAGCAATGGATCCCAATATATGTGATTTATGAGAATTAAAAGGCATTTTATTCAAATATAAATACAAATCCTAGGCGTAAAACTTGAGGAATTTTCATAAATAGAATCACTCTTGTTAGCACTCTATTTCTGTGAGTGCATGTTTAGTATGTATATCTACATCTATATATAGAAGTCCCACTTGTGTACTTTACCAAGATCTAGCCCGCCTTCTCCAAAAATAATCTCTCTTGACTCTAAAACTATAGGTTTTCCCATAGGAAGTCTTCAGATGATATTAATTTTTGGTTGAAACTATTATTATTACTGTTGTTGTTGTTTTTTTCGCTACTTGGCTCAAAGCATCCTTGGGATATAGGCCAAATAATCACAATCTTCACAAGAATAACAAGTAGATTTTGGATATTTACTATGAGTTAAGCACTTTATATTCATTTTCTTATTTGAGTTACACAAAACCATATTGAATAAATGCTATTATTTTGTTTAAAAAATGTATCATTTGAGGCTTAGAGAGATGACGTAGTTGCCCAAAGACATCCAGCCAGAAGGCAGTACAGCCAGGACTCCAACCCATTTTGGTGTGATCATTCCATAGCCTGATATGTCTACACTACAAGTTGCTGCTAGGATTAAATCAGATAATGCTCATAAAGTGTTTAACACATAACCTGTTCTGAAATATGACTTAATAAATACATAATCATAATAGTAATGACAGAGTCACTCAGTCTTCACAGTGATGTTGCCAGGTAGGTGTATTAACCTCAGGTTTGCAGACAGGAAAAAAAAATGAGGCTCAAGGAGTTTAAGTCTCCTGCTCAGTTCACACAACTTTATGGGAAAGGCAGAGTCAATCCCAGCAGACCTGGGTTCACTATAATGACGGTGTGGCCTTGGGCAATCCATCTAACCTCTCTGTGCCTTGGCTGAATAATTAGTACTTTTGAGAGCTATAGTCTCTGCTCTCAGTAGACAGGGGGAATGTGAAAGAAAGGTGAAGGAACTTTGAAATAAGAACACGTGTCACTGTGTGACACACACAGGTGACTGTGTGTCACGCTGTGTGTGAAAGTCACTGTGTCACTGCATGTAAATTACACTGTGTGTAATATTGGTTTTCCTGTACTTACATTTCCTTCTTTGTAAAATAGGGGTAATACTGGTATTCCTTAGTTCAACATTTATTGATACTCCATTGTGTATCTCCCTAGGGATACTGTATGGATTAAATACAGAAGTTCACAGAAAGCACTTCGCTTTGTTCCTGGCCCATGACATGTATCCTACAAGTGATCATCACTGTTGATTATTATTATTCTTATCGTCATCATCCTCCTCATCATCATCTAATCCATTACCAGAAATAAATTCCTAAAAGTCAGAGAGCTAGAGAGGGTTTCCTTAGAAGGTATTAAGTTCTCTGTCAGTGCCCAAATCCTGACAGAGACCATATGGGAATGGGGGTAGTAGTCAGTAGCATAGGTTCAAGGATTAGGAGATCAGTTACACTACAGATTTTGAAGACTCATTCTGATTGAAAGGTGCCATTGTACTGTGATGGTTAGACTTTTCTTAATATTGACTGTGATTGAAGTGAGTCACCTCTTTTTTTCCTATTATCAGTAAGTATGGAGTAGAACCATCAGGTGTCATCAAAGCAAACTGATAGGAAAATCACATATCCCCACATATGCCCTTAATTTCCTTCCTTCATGGTTTTCTTTATCTTATATCCAACTCTCACAAGAAAAAAATATATATATATTGTGGATGCTTAAGCTTGAATGCCATCTTCTCTCCACAGAATTCCCTTATGAGATGAAGTTATGTTCCCTCATGAACATATTCATTTATTTACTCCATTGTCACTGAGGCTCTACTCTATGCCAGGTGCTGTGTGGGATACTGAGAATACAGAGATGAAGACAGCCTACCCTAATACAACTGTGGAGCTTTGGCTCCAATGGGAGAGGCAAATAGACAAAAAAAAATCATAAACAACCAACTTTGCCTGCATGGAATACCATGCAGCAGTAAAAATGAATGGACTAAAATTATACTACCAACATTGCTACATCTCAAAAACTGAGTGAACAAAGGAAGTATGATGTTAGTACACTATATTATCTTACTATGGATTTTGTTAAGTATAGGCACAGAATAATAGAAACCAAATTTAGGACTGTGTTTACCTCAGGGTGAGAATGAGAATGAGAGGATTGGAATCTAGCAGAAGGATATGAGGGCTCCAACATTTTCAAGGAAATTTTATTTCTTACATTGGAAGGTGAGTATATGAAATATATGTAATTCTTAAAATATTCCTACATAAAGATATTACAGGTTGCAAAGTGCTTTAAAGGGTACTGCGATACTAAACCAAAATCAGGAGTGCTTGATTTGGATGGGTGCATTCAACAGGAATGTCTTCCTGGTGTCTCTGTGGAAATACCTTTCACTAGGAATTAACCAGGTAAAGTGTGGGAGTGAGAAGTAGAAAGGAAAAGTGCTCCACTAAATTTATCTATATTTTTTAACGTCTTTATTGTAGTATAATTGCTTTGCATTGTTGTGTTACTTGCTGCTGTTTAACAAAGTGAATCAGCTATACGTATACATATATCCCCATATCCCCCCTCTTGCGTGGAGTGAGAAGTAGAAAGGAAAAGTGCTCCACTAAATTTATCTATATTTTTTAACGTCTTTATTGTAGTATAATTGCTTTGCATTGTTGTGTTACTTGCTGCTGTTTAACAAAGTGAATCAGCTATACGTATACATATATCCCCATATCCCCACCCTCTTGCGTCTCCCTCCCACCCTCCCTATCCCACCCCTCTAGGTGGTCACAGAGCACCAAGCTGATCTCCCTGTGCTATGCAGCTGCTTCCCACTAGCTATCTATTTTACATTTGGTAGTGTATATATGTCCATGCCACTCTCTCACTTCGTCCCAGCTTACCCTTCCCCCTCCCCGTGTCCTCAAGTCCATTCTCCACATCTCCATCTTTACTCCTGTCCTGCCCCTAGGTTCATCAGAACCATTTTTTTTTGTAGATTCCATATACATGTGTTAGCATACGGTATTTGTTTTTCTCTTTCTGACTTACTTCAGTCTGTATGACAGCCACTAGGTCCATCCACCTCACTACAAATAACTCAATTTCATTTCTTTTCATGGCTGAGTAATATTCCATTGTATATGTGTGTCATATCTTCTTTATCCATTCATCTGTCAATGGACACTTAGGTTGCTTCCATGTCCTGGCTATTATAAATAGAGTTGCAATGAATATTGTGGTACATGACTCTTTTTGAATTATGGTTTTCTCAGGGTATATGCTCAGTAGTGGGACTGCTGGGTCATATGGTAG
>NW_006775143.1:845927-869753 GCF_000442215.2 Lipotes vexillifer | reverse complement strand
CCCGTGTCCTCTGCATCGGCAGGCGGACTCTCAACCACTGCGCCACCAGGGAAGCCCCCATGACTCCTTTTGAATTATGGTTTTCTCAGGGTGTATGCCCAGTAGTGGGATTGCTGGGTCATATAGTAGTACTATTTTTAGTTTTTTAAGGGACCTCCAAACTGTTCTCCACAGTGGCTCTATCAATTTACATTCCCACCAACAGTGCAAGAGGGTTCCCTTTACTCCACACTCTCTCCAGCATTTATTGTTTATAAATTTTTTGATGATGGCCATTCTGACCGGTGTGAGGTGATCCTCACTGTAGTTTTGATTTGGATTTCTCTAATAATTAGTGATGTTGAGCATCCTTTAATGTGTTTGTTGGCAGTCTGTATATCCTCACTGGAGAAATGTCTATTTAGGTCTTCTGCCCAATTTTGGATTGGGTTGTTTGTTGTTTTGATATTGAGCTGCATGAGCTGCTTGTATATTTTGGAGATTAATCCTTTGTCAGTTGCTTCATTTGAAAGTATTTTCTCCCATTCTGAGGGTTGTCTTTTTGTCTTGTTAATGGTTTCCTTTGCTGTGCAAAAGCTTTTAAGTTTCATTAGGTCCCATTTGTTTATTTTTGTTTTTATTTCCATTTCTCTAGGAGGTGGGTCAAAAAGGATCTTGCTGTGCTTTTTGTCATGGAGTGTTCTGCCTATGTTTTCCTCTAAGAGTTTGATAGTGTCTGGCCTTACATTTAGGTCTTTAAACCATTTTGAGTTTATTTTTGTGTATGGTGTTAGGGAGTGTTCTAATTTCATTCTTTTACATGTAGCTGTCCAGTTTTCCCAGCACCACTTATTAAAGAGGCTGTCTTTTCTCCACTGTGTATTCTTGCCTCCTTTATCAAAGATAAGGTGACCATATGTGCATGGGTTTATCTCTGGGCTTTCTATCCTGTTCCATTGATCTATATTTCTATTTTTGTGCCAGTACCAGACTGTCTTGATTACTGTAGCGTTAGAGTGTAGTCTGAAGTCCGGAAGCCTGATTCCTCCAGCTCCGTTTATCTTTCTCAAGATTGCTTTGGCTACTTGGCATCTATTGTGTTTCCATACAAATTGTGAGATGTTTTGTTATAGTTCTGTGAAAAATGCCATTGGTAGTTTGATAGGGATTGCATTGCATTTGTAGATTGCTTTGGGTAGTATAGTCATTTTCACAATGTTGGTTCTTCCAGTTGAAGAACATGGTATAGCTCACTATCTGTTTGTATCATCTTTAATTTCTTTCATCAGTGTCTTATAGTTCTCTGCATACAGGTCTTTTGTCTCCTTAGTTAGGTTTATTCCTAGGTATTTTATTCTTTTTGTTGCAGTGGTGAATGGGAGTGTTTCCTTAATTTCTCTTTCAGATTTTTCATCATTAGTTTATAGGAATGCAAGAGTTTTCTGTGCATTAATTTTGTATCCTGCTACTTTACCAAATTCATTGATTAGCTCTACTACTTTTCTGGTAGAATCTTTCGGATTCTCTATGTATAGTATCATGTCATCTGCAAACAGTGACAGTTTTACTTCTTTTCCCTTTTGGATTCCTTTTATTTCTTTTTCTTCTCTGATTGCTGTGGCTAAAACTTTCAAAACTATGTTGAATAATAGTGGTGAGAGTGGACAGCATTGTCTTGTTCCTGGTCTTAGTGGATGTGGTTTCAGTTTTTCACCACTGGGAATGATGTTGGCTGTGAGTGTGTCATATATGGCCATTATTATGTAGAGTTAGGTTCCCTCTATGCCTACATTCTGGAGAGCTGTTTTTATCATAAATCGGTGTTGAATTTTGTCCAAAGCTTCTTCTGCATCTATTGAGATTATCATATGGTTTTTATCCTTCAGTGTGTTAGTATGGTGTATCACATAGGTTGATTTGTGTCTATTGAAGAATCCTTGCATTCCTGGGATAAACCCCACTTGATCATGGTGTGCGATCCTTTTAATGTGATGCTGGATTCTGTTTGCTAATATTTTGTTGAGTATTTTTGCATCTATGTTCATCAGTGATATTGGCCTGTAATTTTCTTTTTTTGTGTGTGACATCTTTGTCTGGGTTTGGTATCAGGGTGATGGTGGCCTCACAGAATGAGTTTGGGCATGCTCCTCCCTCTGCTATACTTTGGAAGAGTTTGAGAAGGGTAGGTGTTAGCGCTTCTCTAAATGTTTGATAGAATTCACCTGTGAAGCCATCTGGTCCTGGGCTTTTGTTTGTTGGAAGATTTTTAATCACAGTTTCAATTTCAGTGCTTGTAATTGGTCTGTTTATATCTTCTATTTCTTCCTGGCTCAGTCTTGGAAGGTTGTGGTTTTCTAAGAATTTGTCCATTTCTTCCAGGTTGTCCATTTTATTGGCATATAGTTGCTTGTAGTAATCCCTCATGATCTTTGTACTTCTGCAGTGTCAGTTGTTCCTTCTCCTTTTTCATTTCTAATTCTGTCTTCTCTTTTTTTTCCTTGATGACTGTGGCTAATGGTTAATCAATATAGTTTATCTTCTCAAAGAACCAGCTTTTCAATTTATTGATCTTTGCTATTGTTTCCTTCATTTCTTTTTTTTGTTTGTTTGTTTGCTTGCTTGTTTTGCGGTACGTGGGCCTCTCACTGTTGTTGCCTCTCCCATTGTGGAGCACAGGCTCCGGATGCACAGGCTTAGCGGCCGTGGCTCACGGGCCCAGCCGCTCCGCAGCATGTGGAATTTCCCAGACTGGGACATGAACCCATGTCCCCTGTATGGGCAGGCAGACTGTCAACCACTGTGCCACCAGGGAAACCCCCTTCATTTCTTTTTCATTTATTTCTGATCTCATCTTTATGATTTCTTTTCTTTGGCCAACTTTGGAGTGTTTTTTGTTCTTCTTTCTCTAATTGCTTTAAATGTAAGGTTAGGTTGTTTATTTGAGATGTTTCTTATTTCTTGAGGTAGGATTGTTTTGCTATAAACTTCCCTCTTAGAACTGCTTTTGCCGCATCTCATAGGTTTTGGGTTCTCATGTTTTCATTGTCATTTGTTTCTAGGTATTTTTTGATTTCCTCTTTGATTTCTGCAGTGATCTCATGATTATTTACTAACATATTGTTTAGCCTCCATGTGTTTGTATTTTTTACAATTTTTTTCCTGTAATTGATATCTAGTCTCATAGCGTTGTGGTCAGAAAAGATACTTGATACGATTACAGTTTTCTTAAATTTACCAAGGCTTGATTTGTGACCCAAGAAATGATCTGTCCCGGAGAATGTTCCATGAGCACGTGAGGAGAAAATGCATTGTGTGTTGTTTTTGGATGGAATGTCCTATAAATATCAATTAAGTCCATCTTGTTTAATGTAGCATTTAAAGCTTGTGTTTCCTTATTTATTTTCATTTTGGTTGATCCTGCATTGTTGAAAATGCAGTGTTAAAGTCCCTTGATATTATTGTGTTCCTGTTGATTTCCCCTTTTATAGCTGTTAGCATTTGCCTTATGTATTGATGTGCTCCTATGTTGGGTGCATAAATATTTACAATTGTTATATCTTCTTCTTGGGTTGATCCCTTGATCATTATATAGTGTCCTTCTTTGTCTCTTGTAATAGTCTTTATTTTAAAGTCTATTTTGTCTGATATGAGAATTTTTACTCCAGCTTTCTTTTGATTTCCATTTGCATGGAATATCTTTATCCATCTCCTCACTTTCAGTCTGTATGTGTCCCTAGGTCTGAAATGGGTCTCTTGTAGACAGCATATATATGGGTCTTGTTTTTGTATCCATTCATCCAGTTTGTGTCTTTTGATGGGAGCATTTAATTCATTTTCACTTAAGGTAATTATCAATATGTATGTTCCTATTACCATTTTCCTAATTGTTTGGGTTTGTTATTGTAGGTCTTTTCCTTCTCTGTGTTTCCTGACTAGAGAAGTTCCTGTAGCATTTGTTGTAAAGCTGGTTTCATGGTGTTGAACTCTCTCAGCTTTTGCCTGTCTGTAAATGTTTTAATTTCTCCGTCGAATCTGAATGAGATCCTTGCTGGGTTGAGTCATGTTGATTGTAGGTTTTTCCCCTTTGTCACTTTAAATATGTCCTGCCACTCCCTTCTGGCTTGCAGAGTTTTTGCTGAAAGATCGGCTGTTAACCTTATGGGGACTCCTTTGTATGGTATTTGTTGCTTTTCCCTTGCTACTTTTAATATTTTTTCTTTGTATTTAATTTTTGGTAGTTTGATTAATATGTGTCTTGGTGTGTTTCTCCTTGGCTTTACCTTGTTTGGAACTCTCTGTGCTTCCTGCCCTTGACTATTTCCTTTCCCATATTAGGAAGTTTTCAACTATAATCCCTTCAGATATTTTCTCAGTCCCTTTCTTTTCCTCTTCTTCTTCTGGGACCCCTATAGTTCTAATGTTGGTGCGTTTAATGTTGTCCCAGAGGTCTCTGAGACTCTTCTGAGTTCTTTTCATTCTTTTTTCTTTATTCTGCTCTGCAGTAGTTATTTCCACTATTTTATCTTCCAGGTCACTTATCTGTTCTTCTGCCTCAGTTATCCTGCTATTGGTCCCTTCTAGAGAATTTTTTATTTCGTTTATTGTGTTGTTCATCATTGTTTCTTTGCTCTTTAGTTCTTCTAGGTCCTTGTTAAACATTTCTTGTATTTTCTCCATTCTATTTCCAAGATTTTGGACCATCTTTACTATCATTACTCTGAATTCTTTTTCAGGTAGACTCCCTATTTCCCCTTCATTTGTTTGGTCTGGTGGGTTTTTACCTTGCTCCTTCATCTGCTGCATATTTCTCTGTCTTTTCATTTTGTTTAACTTATTGTGTTTGGGGTCTCCTTTTCACAGGCTGCAGGTTCATAGTTTCCGTTTTTTTTGGTGTCTGCCCCCAGTGGGTGAGGTTTGTTCAGAGCATTGTGTAGGCTTCCTGGTGGAGGGGACTTGTGCCTGTGTTCTGGTGGATGAGGCTGGATCTTGTCTTTGTGGTGGGCAGGACTGCATCCGGTGGTGTGTTTTGGGGTGTCTGTGAACTTATTATGATTTTAGGCAGCCTCTCTGCTAATGGGTGGGATTGTGTTCTTGTCTTGCTAGTTGTTTGGCACAGGGTGTCCAGCACTGGAGCTTGCTGGTTGTTGAGTGGAGCTGAGTCTTAGCATTGAGATGGAGATCTCTGGGAGAATTCTCGCCAATTGATATTACGTGGGGCCAGGAGGTCTCTGGTGGTCCAAGAAGGAAGTGTCCTTCACTCGGCTCTCCCACCTCACAGGCTCAGGCCTGACATCCAGCTGGAGCACCAAGACCCTGTCAGTCACACAGCTGCAGCATCAGTCTGCCATTACTGTTGCTTTTTTCCTCTCTCAACAACTGAGCACAATAACATACATCCTCTTTCTCCTGGCTTCTGAATACAAAGTCACACTGTTCCTGTTCAGTTTCTGTCTATTTTTTATTAACCTCCTTGTTTGCATTTTGATATAAATTTCTAGCCTGAAACCTGATTCATCTCTTTAATTGGACAGGAAGCCCATTAGGTGATTGAGTCTTATTTGCCTTTGTATTCATTGAAAACACTGAGCAAAATCTTCCTTGAGTTGAATACCATAAAAGCAGAGATCTAGGACCTCATGTAATATGAGGGTTACAGTTATGCTAAACATCAAATACATGTTTATTTTTTATTTACATTTCATTGGCAACTATTCCAAGTTTATAAGTTTTTCAAAAGGATTCTTGCTTGGCAATTCTCCACCCTATCTGTGTCACCTCATATTTGATCTGGAGTTCCAACAAAGTAATGAAATATGTCTTTAGTTCATGCCCTTTCCTCTGTGTGAAATATGCCTTCTTCCTCATCCTTCACCTATCAAATTCACTCTATTCTTTAAGATCCTGCTCATATGCTTCTGCCTCTGTGAAATCTTTACTGATCAGTTCAGTGCAAAAATGGAGTTCTCTCTTATAAACTCTTTGCAACTCTTGCCCTGGGCTTCCTGGATACAAATTGGTTAGCATAGTTCCTGGACCATTGTAGAGAACTGATACATTATAACCATTATCATTATTAAAGGATGTTCCCTGCCCTCAAATATGTATACCCCATCAGGAGAAATAGCAATGACACAGGTGCAGGACAATATAGTTTCATCCAATTCTCTATGTCCCACAGCCTAACACATCAGTTTTGGGTACTCAGCAGCTGCTCAAATATGAAAGAATGAAATGAATAATGAAATCACCAACATATGAATTGTATTTGTCTAGCCCACTGGAGATCTCAGTCTTGTGAGCATCCACCTTATACTCCAAGGGGTGGAGTTATTTATTGTTTGCATAGGATAGCTCTTTGACAAACGAACAAAAGTCTGAGCTGGCTTCATTAAGAAGGATGGATATAAAGCAGCAACACGTCTGTGCTGAGCCATTGAAAGTGAAATGGGATAATTGCTGTGGTTACAATGAGACTGATCAAGCTGAGAGAAACAAGTTTCAAATTGTTCCAATCAGTCCTAATCTACCAGAGTTATTAACAGTGCTCTACCCTGGTGTGACTGCATCTGCTAACTTGAGGTAATGATTTATATCACAGTTTATGAAAGTTCCCATTTGTCCTAACTCAATAAGTGAAATCCAGCAAGGCAGGCAGGAGACATACATTGCACTATGACAAGAATCCCCATTTCCTCTCCTCTCCCCACCACCCTCAGACCATGATGGCTAAAGGTACAGCTGTTTGCCGAGGCAGGCAGAGTGGCAGGTTGCAGTTGAAGTTCTCAATCACACCCTGTGGCTGAAAAGAATGATTTGAACAAAATCCTCAAGGTAGAATTATACAGTTACAAGTGTCTCAGAGACCCTTGAGTCTAGGAGTTCTGAATCTGGAAAACATAGGCCCCTAGGTTAGAAAGCAGTGATCTCATGAATGCTGCAGAAATGTGTATTTTTGTGTGTATATGTGTATTACATGTGTGCAGTTTTTTTCTCCTGGCGAGAAAGTCCACAGGTTTCATTAAATCTCAAGTTGTTCTTGTGACCTAACAAGTTATGAGCCATCGGCTGGTCTAGTCTACTAGAAAAATGAGAAAGCATAAAGTGGGATGTTAAGATAATTTGACTAAATCACTACTAGTGAGAATGAATTAGGAATAGATTACAGGAATCCCCAGGCCACCTGGACAGTAATGTGCACATTTGACCCCAGAACAAAATGGGCTTCAATTTCTTGGGCACCATTTTTCCCTCACCCAGCTCTCCCTGTCTATGGCAATGCTGTCCCCATTCAGGCAGCCGTGTGTCTCTTTCACATTCAAATGTACCCTCTGGGAAAGGTCTATTGATAAGCATAGCAACAACATAATGGCATGGAAAGAACTCTGTACTAGCTCTAGTTTCTGGTAGACTCAAGCACAGAGTGACACAAAGTACATATTTACTGAATGAACAAATGAGCTGAAAGTCATGAAACTTTGTCAGTGTACTTCATTGGCATTCATTTTGACTATCTGAAAAATGAATATTGCTCTTTATAATGTCTCAGATTCCTTTGCTTCAGTATTAGATGATCATGACAGCAATGTACTTGAGATTTCATTTCCTAATGTTAAAGGAAAGATATGCCACTGTTAAAGATATTCCTTGAGGGTCCTCTAAACAGGCCAGATTCTCAGCTCTGAAGATACAAAGGTAAGTTAAAAATGGATCTGTTCTTAAAGAACCTCACAGACTATGAAAAAGACCAATGTGTAGGTAAAAGTCAGGAAGTCATTGATTGAGTGGAATGTTAAGATGATATAGGGAGAGAAGATGTTAATTCTGAGAGCAACAGTGGAGTTGAGAGAAAAGCATTAACTCAGTTATGAGAGTAAATAAGTGTGAATTTACCAGACAGAGAAGTAGGAAGGATAATCTATAAAACGAAAATGGCTCAAGCAAAGTCAAGACACTGTGAAAGTGCATGATATATTTCTAGAACGGTGAATATTGTAGTATTAGTCAAGGATGCTGCCTGGCATTTAATGAGAGCTCAATAAATATTTATTGAATTAATGAGGAAATAAATGATTAAATAATTATAATTATTAACAATGATAGCTAATGTTTATTGAATTACTCTGTGTCAAATTTAATACTAAATGTTTTTCAGGTATTATATCATTCAGTTTCCCACAACAGTCATACGAGATAAGCATTGTTATGATTCCCATTTATAAGTGAATTTATTGAGCTCAGAGAGGCAGAGGAATTTGTCCAACGTCACACAGCCAGTATCAAGGCCAGAAGTTGGTTATGGTATGGTTTCATGACTTTAACTTCTGTGTACTTCATTATCTCACTATAAAGTATAGGATGTGTTGGAAAAGAGGAGTGGGATAAGGAATATCTGGAAAGATACATTGTGGACATATTGCGAAAGAAGTTGAATGCCATACTATGGAGTTTGGATTTTACTCTGTTAGCAAAGGAATGCCATCTAGAGTTTTCTAAGCATGAGTGAAGCAGGTTCTAAGCTGTGTTTTAGAAAGACAGCTGGAGGGTTCTGAGACATAGATTGAAATGTCAAAAGTCTATATGGTGCAGAACCATTTGAGAGACACATAAATAAATCATCTTCCACACATTATTCTGTACCCTGCCTTTATTTTAGTAAACAACACAGCCTGCACATAGTTCCACATCAACACATCTACATCTGCCTCAGTCTTCATTTGGGGGGATAAAATGATTTTTTATTATAAACAATTTTAAGTATAAAAAATATAGAAAATAAAATCCTAACCCCATGTGCCCGTCATGTACTTTCCATGGTTATCAAGTCACGGTCAACTTTTTGAATTTTTACCCACCACTTTCCCACTTTATTTTGAAGCAGATTTTATCCCTGAATTTATATAATTTATAATATTTCTATATATATATTTTAAAAGTACATTATTACATTTGGTAAACATGACTTTAAGTCTTTAATGTAATCCAATATCTAGTTCAGTGTTCAGATGTCCCTACCTCAATAATTTTTAACACCTAGGGATGGTTATACCATATTTCATGTATCCAACCCTTCTTTTTTTTTCTTTTTTTTCTTTTTTTTTGCGGTACGCAGGCCCCTCACTGTTGTGGCCTCTCCCGCTGTGGAGCACAGGCTCTGGACGCGCAGGCTCAGCGGCCATGGCTCACGGGCCCAGCCGCTCCGCGGCATGTGGGATCCTCCCGGGCCGGGGCACGAACCCGCGTCCCCTGCATCGGCAGGCGGACTCCCAACCACTGCGCCACCCTTCTTAATGGATATTTATGGTGTTTACAATGCCCCAGTGCTCAAAAGAGATAACTCTGTACATACTAAGTAAGTCAGAAAGACAGAGACAAATACCATATGATATCACTTATATGTGGAACCTAAAAGATGACACAAATGAACCTATCTATGAAACAGAAACAAAATCAAGGACATAGAGAATAGACTGGTGGTTGTCAAAGGGGAGGGGATTAGGAGAGGGTAGGAGTGGGAGTTTGGGATTAGCAGATGCAAACTGATATATATAGAATGGATAAACAACAAGATCCTACTGTATAGCAGAGGGAACTATATTCAATATCCTGTGATAGACCATAATGGAAAAGAATATGAAAAAGAATACACATATATGTATAAATGAGTCACTTTGATGTACAGCAGTCATTAACACATTGTAATTCAACTATACTGCAATAAAAAGGAAATTTTAAAAAAGGGCCTCAAAATCTTAAAAAAAAAAAAGTGATAACTGAAATTCTATGGCTATGAAATTCACACTTTCTTTAGCAATAGGAGCCTGGCAGTTTATTGATATTTTTGAGACATTTTGATATTGACTAACGGCAGTTTCGCATTGTCTTTCCCTGTCCTTATCTTCCCTCACCCAATCTAGATTCTCTAAAATACAATTCCTTAAGCTATAGCCCAGGCCAGATACTGCCTGCCTGTTTTTGTGCTCCATTAGACCTAGCATTGGTTTTGGTGTTTTCAAATTTTGACATACATGAGTCAAAGGAAGAATAATTGTTTGTGACAAGTGAAAATGATATGAAATTCAAATTTAGTCCATTAGTAAAGTTGTATTGCAACACAGTCACACTCATTCTTTTATGTATTGCTTATGGCTGCTTTTATGTGACAGCAAGTGAGTTGAGTAGTTGTGAGAGAGACCTTGCAATGCACAAGTACCTACACAATATCTTTGATTTTCTCTCTTGGCCCATAGAGCTTAAAATCTTTCATGATGATGAGAATTGCCTAGTAAAATTCTAAATCCAGAAATTCTTGGTCCCCACCCCAAAGACTCTGACTGTAAGTCTGGGGTGGGGTCATAAATTTGAATTTCTTACACAATAAAATTGAATTTCTCCTAGACGGTGCCGATACCACTGGTCAGGGGCCACACTTTCTCTGACCTGATAAGAAAATGAACAGGGATTCAAGACAAGGGAAGTGATGAAATTGTACTGGTTCACCCCTCATTGAATGACCTTCACAGTGCCTTGTGTGAGGGTCTCCACCTCACCCTATATCTACCCCACAGGTGCAGCCTGACCCTAATACTTAACCTGTTATTTCTTTGTGGAGAAAATGAGGACGGCAACCTGACAAAAGCGGATCACGTTAACCAGGCAGATATTTATTCATTAGATGCCCATCACACCTTTACTCAGAGTCTGGATCCTAAGCTTAAAATATAGATAATTATCCAGTCACAAAAATAACCACTCTGCATTGAGCCTTCAAACAAAATTTGGGAGGAGGGCCTGATGAACACGGAGGGTATGAGAAGAAAAGACTTTAAAAAAGTAAATAATGAAAGCCTCTATTTTAGAAAACCTTGAATGTCAGTTTTCCAAAATAGAACGTTTTACCCCCATCTCCCGTCCCATCCGAATCAAATGTGCTTTTTCTTCTGCATTGCTGTTCTGGGTACTGCTATCACTCTTCTCTCAGAATTACTGTAGCCTGGGGAGAAAGTGAGACTCAACTTTGCTCCTTCCAGGCACGTGAATTTGGCCAAACGATCTAAACACTCTGAGGATTGAGCTCAGATGCTCCAGTGAACAACTTATTCCCGTTTGAGCACTATAAGCCCCACGTCTCTGGAATTCTTTAGCCCTGGGCAAACTGGAGTATTTGGTCACTCTGGTTACCATGTCTGTTAAAAAACAAAAGCAAACCCAAGAAGCAAAGGGTCATATTACCTAGTTTATAGGGTTGGTATAAAGGTTAAACAACATAGCACCAGGCACTGAACAGGCAATTATTGAAGGCTGGTTTCCTTCCTCCTGTCCCCAGGTACCCTCACTACAGATTCTCAGTCCTACTTGAATCCTCCCTCTCAGGTACAGCCCACACCCTTCACACCCTAATCTCTGTCGAGTTTTCCATTTAGCTCCTATGACCCTTGGTTTCCACCTCTCTACCTCAGTTCAGTCTCACATCACTCTGGCCTTGGCCCTTGTTTGAGGTTTTTAGCTGGTCTTCCCACCTACGTTCCCTGCCTCTCCAATACATCTTTTACAGCAGCACTCCTAAGCTGTCAGTCAAACTACACTATATCTGAGTTACACCTTCTTCTACAACTCTTTTTTGCCTATCTGAAACTGAAGCCCCAGCTCCTCGTAAGCTTACTCAGTGCCCTCTGCAAGTTAGAGGTCACCTCCTTTGAAGTCCTAAACTCCTGGTAGAATCCTGCACTCTACTCTTAGTGATATATTTGCAATTTCCCAAGTAGCCTCAGCATTTAAATAAATGCACCTATGTATGTGTGTGCATCTGCATATCTCTAAATTTGCAAAGCTTGGGTTTACCAGCAGTTTCTTAAGACCGAAAGGATTGAGTAAATAAAAGTTTACCAGTCTTCTCTTATCCTCTTTATATTCTATCTTTTTTTGTTTTCCCTTGACCTTGCTTATTCAAGCCTGGTCCTGTTTTACCTGAATCCTCAACCTCTGCTTAGCTTGCAAGGCTATATTGCTGTGTTAGCCAGTTACACGGTCACATTTGCTTTTCTTTCTATCTTGTCTCTTCTAATCAGCTGCCCCACTAGCTGGGAGTTGGCATAAAGAAGTCATGCTAGGTGCACATCTATTCACATCTGGCACTTAAAGGGCCGTAGGTCACATTTGTACAGCCAGCACAGCTGACTTCACAGCAGTCTGGAGAAAGAAAAAAACAAAACTCTGGCCTAAAAGTTCTCAGTATTTGATTGACCACAGTAATTGGGGCATGTCCAGCTGGCATTCAGCTTGGCATAGGGAACAAAGAATGAGACAGGTTAGGATCAGGGAACTGGCTGTTGCCAACTTTATCTCCTTTTGGTTCCTTCCGGATTTGAGCATAAGCTGGTGAGGGAGGCTCGTCCATCCCATCATCTTATAGTGTGCTTTCTCTCAGTTTGCTGCAACCCGTCAATGAACGCCATTATTTCTAAGCAGCAACTCTTACTAGCCCCAGCTTGCAGGCATTAACAAAAGTGGGTGATGATTTTACAAATAACAGGCACTTGGGTTAGCTTTGCTCACTCTGGTACCAGCTCTGTGGTAACAGATTGGAGAATGGAATCCAAGGTTCTGGGTCCTGTTGGGAAGGTCACAGCCTCCCTCTGATTCATTGGGGGTTGTCTGCTGGCACCAAGAGGCAAGGTGACACCTTGAGAAGTAACCAGGAAAACACAGGCTGGTGTAGATGGAGTCCAAAATATGACATTGTTTATTCTCATTGTGTGAGATTATTTTGCATATAAAAATGAAACTTCTTTGTAAATGCTTTCCTGGGATAAATTGTTGAAGGACCAAATAAGCATCTATTGGGGGCCTCAAACTAGATGTTTTCTAAGGCACCTTTTAATCCTTACAATTTCATAATTTTTTTTTTCTATCAATGCATTTCTACTCCCCCAGTTCTATTGTTTTTTAATTTGAATCAAGTAGCACTTTCTACCCGATCTTCCCTCTGCTGCTTCTTCCAGCTGGACTTTTCAATAGACAGAAGGCGGCTTTACTCCATAGAATGCAGTTTGAGAAAAAACAGGCAGGACCCCAAATACCTTCCTCAGGCAGCCATGTCTGACATTTAACTATTAAGAATTGTTTTTCTTTCCACTTGGAAAGTTTTGGTCCTTGAGTGTTCCTGTCACCTAGTAGGATGACATCTGAAGCTATTATCAGTAACTATGTTGCTGGGGAAATAATACTTTCTAATATTTTGATTTTTCAAATCAACTCTTTGGCTAGTTTGCCAAAGAGTTTCGCGGATGCTACCTCATGTGACCTTCACATTAATTTTGAGGAATAAGCGAGTAGGCATTTCTTTGTCAGTTTTGCAGTTGAGGAGACCACAGTATAAAGAGGATGGGCAATATACCCAAGGTCACACAACAGTTAACAACCAGATGTAATTAGACTGTAAGCTTCACAAACCAAGTTCAGTGGGCTTTTTCAGCATTTTATCTTCCAACTACTTAGTTTATCTTCCAACTAAGATTGAGTACTCATGATTATTCAGAACCAATGAATTCAGGCCAGGAGGTTGATGATCTCAATGGACAAGGATGCCCATTCCATTCTCTTGCTTGATTAGATGTGGTAATAAATGCTGTTTGAACCACAGCCATAGAGGAAATAAATCAGTGAAAGACATGACCTCTGTCCTAAAGGTCTGTGTGGGGACATAGCCAATAAAAAAACTAGCCAATAGTTTAAGTTGAAAGAGTGATCTCAGTAAACAATTATATAGAATTATGGAGGAAAATGGGGAGAAGTCAGAAAATACTTCTTGGAGAAGGTAGAGTATGAAGTGAGTCCTGATCACATTTAAACAGTAAGGGAGAAGCTTCAGAAAGGCTATCATACACCCAGGTATTCACCAGAGTACTTTAGAAGATCACCTACTTTACATGATACCAAAAACACAAGCAACAAAAGCAGAAACAGACAAGTAGGACCACATCAAACCAAAAAGCTTCTGCACCACAACAAAAGAAACAGTTAACAGAGTAAAAAATCAACCTATGGAATAGGAGAAACATTTTCAAACCATGTATCAGATACAGGATTAATATCTAAAATATATAAGGAACTCCTACAACTCAATAGCAAAAAACCCAAGTAACCTGATTTCAAAAGAGTTAAAGGACTTGAACAGACATTTTTCCAAAGAAGACATACAAGAGGCCAACAGGTATATGAAAAAGTATTCAGTATCACTGGCCATCAGGGAAATGCAAATCAAAACTGCAATGAGATATCACCTTACACTTGTTAGGGTGGTTATTTTTAAAAAGATAACAAGTGCTGAAAAGCTATGGAAAAACTGGAATCCTGGCACATTATTGATGGCGATGTGAAATAGTTTAGCCGCTATGGAAAAGAGTATGGAGATTCCTCAAACAATTGAAATTAGAAGTAGCGTATGATCCAGCAATCCCACTTCTGAGTATACATATCCAAAGAATTGAAATCAGGATCTTCGAGATTTTAGCACTCCCACATTCATTCAGCATTATTCACAATAACCAAGATATGGAAACAACCTAACGTCCAACAACAGATGAACAGATAAAGATTATTCAGCCTTAAAAAAGAAGGAAATCCTGCCACATGCAACAACACAGATGACCATGGAGGACATTATGCTATGTGAAGTTAGCCAGTTACAGAGGACAAATACCGCATGATTTCACTTACATGAGGTATTTAAAATAGTCAAACTTATAGAAACAAAGAGTAGAATGATATTTGCCAGGGGCTGAGAGGAAGAGAGTTGCTCAATGGGGATAAAGTTTAAGTTATACAATATGAAAAAGTTCTAGAGATTTTGTACATTGAGCCTAAAGTTAACAATACTGTTATACACTGAAAAGTTTGTTAAGAAAGCAGATCTCATGTTAAGTGTTCTTACCACAATTTAAAATACATGTCAATGGAATGGAAATACATAAGTTGGAGGAAATGGTTTCAAGGCTCAGTATCACCACTTTACTGTCACTGAGAACTTACCTCACTAAGTTTTAATTTTTTCATCTCAGAAACAGGAACAATGATATAACTTCTTTGACAGATATTTTGGGAAGACATTAAATAGAACAGTTAAAATGTAAGTCATAAAAGTAAAGCACTCTACAAATGTGATTTACTAGCTAAATATATAATCCCTGGAATCATATTGTTTTATTTACTAAACTATTTTTAGTTGAAATATAACTCGCATGTAGAAAAATGCACAATCTTACAGGTACAAATAGATAAAATAAAGATCGTCTACATATCAAGAAGAAAATTACAGAGAGCTCATTAGATAAATGGGGAAAAAGGCTTAAATAAACATTTCAAAAATAACAGATGTGTTCAACCTCATTAGTTATTAGGGAAATACATATTAAAACCACAAAGTGATACCACTACACAGGTACCGGTATAGCTAAAGTAAAAAGCATGTACAATGACAATATTAGCAAAGATATAAGAAATTGGGACTTGCCTCCATTGCTGATGAAGGTGTACACTGTTACAACTACTTTGAAAAACTGTTTAACAGTGTTTGCTAAAGCTGGTCATTTGTGTACCCTATTGCCCAGCAATTTCATTCCTAGGAAATGCATACATTTGCGCACTCACAAAAAACACATAAAATAATGTTTATGGCAATGCAAGCATTTTCATCCTCAATGCATAAAAAATGTCCATCAACAGAGCAATGGATAAAGTGTGGTATATTCATACAATGGGAAATTATGTAGCAATGAACAAACTACTGCTGAATGCAACAACAGAGAATAATCTCAAATAAATAAAATTAACACTGAAAAAGAAGCCAGATATAAATTATTACTTACTGTAATAATGTACTTACTTACTGTAATCATTTATATAAAGTTAAAAAACAGGCACAAGAAATTAATGGTGATAACAGTCAACATTGTGCTTACCTTTGGGTAGGAGAAGAATGTGACCAGGAGAGGGTATGAGAGATTTTCTGGGATGCTGGTTAAGTTCAATTTCTTGATCTGGGTGTTGGTTATATACTGTATGAATTGGTTTACTTTGTGAAAATTCAAACTGGCTTTTAAATCCCAGCTCCAGCTCCTATTAGCTATGTTACTAACTTGGACATTTACTAACTTGGACATACTATTAACTAAGCCTCAGTTTTCTAAACTTCATGGGACTGTTCAATTATTTAGATGATATACATAAGGCATGATATACTGTATCATTGCTAATCATATGGTAAATGCTCAACAGTCATTAGCTTCATAATCAGTACTATTACCCGTAAAGTGGGTTACTAAAAGTACTCAATCTATAGGGTTATTATGAATGGTCTATAGAATGGTCAAAACCTAACACAATTACTGGTACATAATGCTTTCTCAAAAATCCTAGACTTTTATTATTATTATTAACAAAACTTGCGTTTCCACAAGTCCTAGGGATTTCCAGACACAGAAGTTCAATGTGCTCAAGAAAACCTGGGCATCTTGAGAAACATCTACAAAGTGAAGCCTGTCTGAGACATTGGGAGGTACCATGTTTGGAGATACCAGCTCTAGCATGGGCCAGCATCCTCCCCTGGCTCCTCTCCCTTTTACTATGCTTGTGAGCATGTCTACAGTCACTTCCAATTCTACTGGGGGAGTGTGGCCCGGGTGTGAAACATTCAATCTCTAGACATAAGGGAGCTGTGAAAGCAGAAGATATTAAATATCAGGACCATCTATTTTGACCTTTATTTTTCTTACAAATTATTTGCAGGCCAGCACAGAATGTCAAGGGTGATACATTGCCAGTGGCTCCAGAATAGCATGCTAATCTTAGAGTCAGACAAACCTGCCTTCATTCCCTGCCACATCCACTTCCCAAATTACATTGGTCCAGTCATTTAAACTCTCTGAGTCTCATACTGTTTGTAAAATGAGGATAGTAATAATGGCACCTACTTCTTAGGGCTGTTTTGAGCATTAAATGAGATGATATATTTAAAGCCTTGCACAGTTCTTGGAGTGTATATTCAATAAGTTGTAATTCTTATTTCTTTTTCCTTTTGTTCTCAGTCTCGACTGTATATATATATGTATGTATTTTTAATTGAGATATAATTCACACCATAAACTTTGCCAATTTAAAGCAGGTTTTAGTATATTCACAAGGTTGTGCAATCATTTTTACTATCTAATTCCAGAACTTTTCATCACCCACCCCTAAAAAATCCCTCATAACTTTTAGTAGACACTCCTCCATTCCTCCTTCCTTCAGCCCGTGGCAACCATGAATCTACATTCTGTCTCTGTGAATTTTCTTTTTCTGGATATTTCATAGAAATAGACTCATGTATCTGGCTTCTTTCACATAGTATAATGTTTCCAAGGTTTGTAAATGTTGTAACGTGTATCAGTAATCCGTTCCTTGTTAATGGCTGGATAATATTCCATTGTATGGATATACCACAGTTTTCCATATTCCTGACTATATTCTTAAGGAAAATATGGACTTGGCTTAGAAAAATGCTTAAGTAATCACAGATAACCACTTATATTCAGATTCCCAAAGCAGAGGATTACATTAGACACAACATTGAGCATTGCTACTGCATATTACTTAACATCACAGACTCTGCAGCCAGATGCCTGAGTTTAAAACCAGCTTCATCACTTCTGATCTGCATGATTTTAGACAATTAATATAATTTCCTTCTGCCTTAATTTCCTCATCTTTAAAATGGGGATTATTATTACCACTCAGGTCAGTTTATTGTGATAACAGTAGTAAACCTTCTCCTAGGCCAGTGATGCATTGGCTTTTCCTCATTCTGCCCTATGTGGGAAATCACCATTTCTGTTCAGATTTTCTGGGAATCATTCCCATCCACATCAATGAAAAAGGACCTCTCCATTAACCTCAATTGTCAGATTTTGCCATTTGACCAGAAAAGATAAATTTCAGTGCCAGGTATCCTCTGTTGCCCTGTGAGCATAGCTGTGAGATAAAAATAAATAAATAAAAAGTTCTTTTTTGAAGATGACTGTGTATTTAAGGCCATGCTGACCAGTTCAGATGGACTGGGATTTTAAATATTACTAATATGCCTTCATTGGCCCAATTTTGACCTCAGGCAACTAAAAACAAAAAAAATAAGTAAAGCTATTTTAAAGTAGTCCAAGAGGATAGCCATTAATGATATAACAATAAGATAGGGTAATGACTGAATATATTTATTTCTGTATCTCTGTATCAGTATCTGTTTTTGTATCTGTTTATGTTTATATCTGTATCTATATTTATATCTACCCATCCACCTATTTTTCTGCCACCACAGCTTAAATTGGAACTGGTCATCAAAATCATTTGAAAAGTTTATTTATGCAGGAGTGCAGGAGTTGTGCAGAAGCCCTTGTGAATGATGGATTCTAAAGTGGGCCTCATTCATCCCCTTTCTTTTCAGCAGCTTGTTCTATTGGTCCGGATCATCGGACTGGGAATAGGTATCCTGAAGATCCATTGGTTGCAATCAGCCATGGAGGAAGCAGTCACTTGTTAAATTTAGATTTCTTGAATCTGCCAAGAGACTGACATGATGATATACAGCCACCATTTCTAGTAAAGGTTGGGAAAGCTCACTCATTCACTGTTAATTGCTTGTGGTATTGAACCATAAAAATGGCAGCAAATCAGACCACAGCAACACCCAGTCATGTAGGGATGGCCACACATCTTGACACTAAGGTCATTTCATCCATCTTCAGAGTGTTGGCTAATTGGCTAACACAAGTTTTAGGGTACAGCTTTTTGAGTAACTGAGGGTCTGTGGGAGCTTCTTTGAAAATCACTTATAGGGAGAAATTGTTTTCATCTTCACTATTGCTAGAGTCATATTGCTAGAGGGAAGGAAGGCACTCAGAGTCTTTTTTTTTTTTCACCTTGAGATTCTTTATTTTTACCGTATCTATGCTCTTCCCATGATGAAGAAATACTAATGTAATTAATCAGATATCATGTCACTGATTGGGCCATATGGCTAGTGGGCTTGAAAACTCACTGTCATTAAAATATCCGAAACTGCTCATTCTCTTTTTCAGTCTCTTTCTGTCTATCTCTGTCTCTTTCCTCCTTACCTTGAAACGCCTGCAATCATAACGGTAAGATAAAAGAGCTGACACTGGATTTTGGAGGGCAAAATAGAACAGTAAGCTTTGGCCTGAAAATAGTACTCCATATGTTCAAGTCCTGCTTATTAGAATTTTTGTGGTCAGAGGTCCAGCTAACAATAAAGTGTTATAAGGCTTACCATTTGAAAATGCTTCATAAATATTTTCTTTAACTGCTTCATTATAAAGGATTTCTGTGGTATTGGAAAATATTGAATTATTTCTAAGTTCTTGGGCATAATACCATGAGATGCCACCATCAGCAACCCTCACATCCTCACCATTTTATCCTTGCTTTTAAAACTAGCTTCTTGGGAAGTGTCACTAGAACCACTACATTGAGAGATTTTGTAATTTTCTTTGAGATGGGTTTAAAGGCTTGTGCCAGAAGAAAATGTGAATGTAGTCCAAAATGGTTAAATAATAATAGTCTAATGGAGAAAAAAACACCAAGCAGTTACTTTGTATTAGTCAGGGTTCACAGAAACTGAGATGATAGTGGTGAACAAAACTAAAAATCTCTGCCCTTATGGAGCTTAAATTCTGGTGAGGTAGATAGCTAAGTTATTAAATTAGTAAAATAGTTAACATGTTAAATGATAAAGACTATGGAGAAAAATGAAGTCAAGAAAGGGCTTCGGTATTTGGAGTTGAGGAGGGAATTGGACATTTTAAATAGGGTTTTGAGGGAAAGGCTCGATCAGAAGATAACATTTGAATAAAGTTCTAAAGGAAATAAAAAGAGAGTCACATGATATCTGTGGCAGAGGTAATGGCAAGCAAAAAGGCCTGAGGCTGGAGTGCTCCTGGCATGTCTGAGAAATTTAAGTTGGTGTGGCCAGAATAGAATCTCGGGGAGAAAGGCAGATGATGGGGTTAGAGAGAAAACAGGAGAAAGACTGTAAAGGAGAGCATGGGCAGTCTAGTTCAGATGTTTTCCATTCAGCTTTATTGAAACATATTATTTTATATACCACAAAATGCATGTATTTTAAATTCACAGTTCTATGAGTTTTGACAAATCTATGCATTCATGGAACCTCCAGCATAATCATGACATGAAACATTTCTATCATCCCCCCAAAATGTCCATCGTGTCCTCTCTCCCAGCAACAGCATATCCAATCTGCTTTCTGTCACAATAGTTTTGTCTTTCCTAGAATGTATCCTACAGTATAAAGTGTTTTGTATCAGGCTCTTTTCACTTAGCAATAAAAAGCAGTGAACACACAATGTCGTGGATGAATCTCAAATGCGTCATGCTGAGTGGCACTTCGTTGGAAGAATATACCAACATTTGTGTATCAGTTCACCTGTTGATGAGCCTTTGGGTTTTTTCCATTTTAGGGCTATTAGAAATACAGATGATCGGATTATTAGCATGTAAGTTTGGTGGGGACATGTATTTTAATTTTTCTCAGGTAAATACCTAGAAGTGGAATTGCTGGGTTATGTGCTATGTATGTGTTTACCCATAAAGGAAACTGTTCAACTGTTTTTCCAAAACAGATGTATCATTCTGCATTCCCAGTAGCAATGTATGAAGCTTCCAGTTTATCCACCTCCATAAGAACATTTAATATTGTCAGTGTTTTGCAATTTAACCATTCTAGTGAGTGTCTGGTGGTGTCTCATTGAATTTTCAATGTTCATGTCTGTCATGACTAATGATGTTAACAATATTTTTATATGCTTATTGGTATATGCATATTTACTTTTGTGAAGTGTGTGTTCAATTTCTATTTTTTTCATTTTTTAACATGTTATTTGTTTTATTATTATAAAATTATGAATTCTATATATAGTCCAGATATTAGTCTTTGTCAATGTGTGTACAACCTTTTTATTTCCTTAATGGTGTCTTTTGAAGAAGGTTTTTAAATTTTAAATCTGATTTATCAATTTTTTATGGTTTGTGCATTTTTGTTTTATCTATGAAAATTTTTACTACTATAAGTTTGGAAAAATGTTGTCCCAGAAGTTTTATAATTTTAGTTTTTACATGTATATTTATGAGACTTCCCTGGTGGCACAGTGGTTAAGAATCTGCCTGCCAAATCAGGGGACACAGGTTCGCGCCCTGGTCTGGGAAGAATCCCACGTGCCGTGGAACAACTAAGCCCGTGTGCCACAACTACTGAGCCTGCGCTCTAGAGCCTATGAGCCACAACTGCTGAGCCCACGTGCCACAACTACTGAAGCCCGTGTGTCTAGAGCCCCTGCTCCGCAACAAGAGAAGCCACGGCAGTGAGAAGCCCACGCACTGCAACGAAGAGTAGACCCCGCTCGCCGCAACTAGAGAAAGCCTGCGCGCAGCAGCAATGCAGCCAAAAATAAATAAATAAAATAGATAAATTAAAAAAATATATATATGTACATTTATGATCCATTTCAAGTTTATTTTTTCCATATATGATGTGAGGTAGGCGTCAAAATTTATTTTTTTCCCATGTGAATATACAGTAGTTTGAGCAATATTTGTTGACAATAATACACTTTATTTAAATGCTATGGCAATTTTCTGAAAACCACATGTACCATATATGTGTACGTGTCTGTTCTGTTCCAGTCTTTGTATCTGTCATTATGGGAATGTCACACCATTTTAATTATTGTAATTTAAAAATAAATCTTGAAGTCAGGTATTGTTAAGTCTTGAAATTTTGTTTTTAAGTTTTAGAATTATTTTAACTATCTTTGTCTTTAATTTCTATTATAAATGTTAAAACCAGTTTGTCAATTTCTACAAAAAGGCTTGCTGACATTTTAATCAAGAGTGCATGAAGGGGCTTCCCTGGTGGCGCAGTGGTTGAGGGTCCACCTGCCAATGCAGGAGACGCGGGTTCGTGCCCCGGTCCGGGAGGATCCCACGTGCCGCGGAGCGACTGGGCCCGTGAGCCATGGCCGCTGAGCCTGCGCGTCCGGAGCCTGTGCTCCGCAACGGGAGAGGCCACGACAGTGAGAGGCCCGCGTGCAGCAAAAAAAAAAAAAAGAGTGCATGAAAACTACAGATCAATTTGGGATTATTAACATCTTAGCAGTATTGAGTCTTCCAACCCATTAGCACTAGTGTTATTTCTCCATATATTTAAATCTTTACATTCTCTCAGAAACATTTTCTGGTTTTTTATTGTATGGGTCTTGGTGCATGCTTAACTAAATAGATCCCGAGTTATTTAAAATTTTATATAATATTGCAATATGGTATTTTTTTTTCTATTTCCATTTGTTCCCTAGAATATATATAGAAACACTTGGTGTTAGATACTGACTTTGTATCCTGCTGTTTGCTAAAATCTCTTAATAGTTCTAGTAGCTTTTAAAACATTTTTTCTTTTACTTCACTGGTTAAGAGCGCTAACACAATGTTTGTTTGGTTTTTTTAATGTATTTATTTTATTTACTTATTTTTGGCTCCATTGGGTCATCGTCACTGTGTGCGGGCTTTTCTCTAGTTGCAGTGAGCGGGGGCTACTCTTCCTTGCGGTGCGTGGGCTTCTCATTGCAGTGACTTCTCTTGTTGCAGACCATGGGCTCTAGGCGCGTGGGCTTCATTAGTCGTGGCACATGGGCTCGGTAGCTGTGGCTCACGGGCTCTAGAGCACAGGCTCAGTAGTTGTGGCGCACTGGCTTAGTTGCTCCGCGGCATGTGAGATCTTCCTAGACGAGGGGTCAAATCCGTGTTCCCTACATTGGCAGGTGGATTCTTAACCACTGTGCTACCAGAGAAGTCCCTAATACAATGTTGAATAGTAGTGGTGAGAACAGAGAGTCTGTATTATAAGCCTTGTACATAATACATTATTATTTTTGCTTTAAACTTAATTATATTTAAAATTAAGTTAATAACATATTTTTTATTTACCATTTCTGTGCTCTTCACTCCATTTTGTAGTTCCACTTTTCCATCTGCTATCCCTTCTCTTCTGACTGAGGAGCTACCTTTAACAGTTCTTACGGAGTACATTTGCTAGTGGGAAATTTTCTCAGCTTTAACTAAAAGAAGTTTTTCTTTTCCGTAAGATATAGAATTCTAAGTTAACTACTGTTTTCTTTCTGGGCTATAAAGATACCATTGTGTTGTCCTCTGGCTTTCATAATTTTGCAGTCATTCTTTTTTTTCTTGTGTAAGTAATGTATCCTTTTGTATCTTTGCTGTTTTTAAGATTTTTCTCTGCATCACTGGTTTTCAACAACTTGATTGTGATGTACCTTGCTGTGGTTCTCTTTATTTTTCCCCTTTTTGGGGTTTGTTGAGATTTGTATTTATTATTTTCACCAAGTTTGAAAAAATTAAGTAATTATTTCCTCTGTCATTTTTCTCCTCCTCTTCTTTCCTTCTACTTATTGAATTTTAATTACCATGCTTGTTAATGTTCTGTGGGATACTGTTGCTGTTTATTTTTTTGAACCTTTTGCTCTTCGGATAGTTTCTTTTGCTATGTCTTTAATTCACTGATTTGTCTTCTGGGATTAAGCCAAATTGATGAATATTTCATTTCAAGTAATGAGTCTCTCTTATATCTATATATTCTTTTAATTCCTTGAGCACATTTATAGAATTTATGCTAGCTAATTAAGGGTTCTTGTCTTTAATTCCATTATCTATTGCTATTCTGAGTCTGCTGTTGTTGACCATTTTCTCCTCCTGGTTATATGTCACTATTTCCTGCTG
>NW_006775143.1:810216-845917 GCF_000442215.2 Lipotes vexillifer | reverse complement strand
CTGCTGATTTTCATATCTAGTAAGTTTTGATTGCCTGCCAAACATTGCACATTTTACATTACTGAGGGGTGAATTCTGTTGTTGTCCTTAATGAATGTTGAAAGTAATTTAGTCCAACCATTAATTTATTTGTGGATCAATGTGATAGTTTTAAAGCTCATTTAAATCTTTTTTTTTTTTTGGCAAGTCTAAAGTGGTCTCTACTCTAGAGCTAGGTGTGACTTGGGGTCTTTACTGAATGACCTTTGTATTCATTAAAATCTCTATTCAAGGTAGTGGAATATTAAATGATCCCTAGCCTTGGATGAACTCAGGGCATTTTTAAGCTAACAGCTCTTAGGTTCTTTCTCTGGCAGTTGCTCTTGTCACATGGCCTTATGGAATGTCATCCTGGGCATGTGCAGATTAATATTCAGCCAAGACTCCAAGAGTCTTCTGTACTGACTTTTGGAGTTTTTGCTTTTTTAGCTCTCTCCTCTTCAAATTATTCCCTGAAAATTCTAGCCATCTCAGACTCCCTGAACTCTGGTCTCTGTCTCCTCACCTCAACGAATCCACTAGACTTAGCTTGCATACTGACCTGAAAATTTCCTCCAGACAGAAAGTCTAGATAATCATAGATTACACCTTGTTGGTTTCTTTTCTCAGATGTCATAATTGGTGCTGCTTTTTTCTCCAATAGCTGAAAAAATATGTTTCATATATATTGTTTAGCGTTTTTTTTGTTGTTTGTTTTTGTTTTTTAAACATCATTATTGGAGTATAATTGCTTTACAATGGTGTGTTAGTTTATGCTTTATAACAAATGAATCAGTTATACATATACATATGTTCCCATATCTCTTCCCTCTTGCATCTCCCTCCCTCCCACCCTCCCTATCCCAAGCCTCTAGGTGGTCACAAAGCACCGAGCTCATCTCCCTGTGCTATGTGGCTGCTTCCCACTAGCTATCTATTTTATGTTTGGTAGTGTATATATGTCCATGCCACTCTCTCATTTTGTCCCAGCTTACCCTTCCCCCTCCCTGTATCCTCAAGTCCATTCTCTAGTAGATCTGTGTCTTTATTCCCATCTTGCCCCTAGGTTATTTATGACTTTTGTTTGTTTGTTTGTTTCCATATATATGTGTTAACATACGGTATTTGTTTTTCTCTTTCTGACTTACTTCACTCTGTATGACAGAGTCTAGGTCCATGCACCTCACTACAAATAACTCACTTTCGTTTCTTTTTATGGCTGAGTAATATTCCATTGTATATATGTGCCACATCTTCTTTAGCCATTCATCTGTTGATGGACACTTAGGTTGCTTCCATGTCCTGGCTATTGTAAATATAGCTGCAATGAACATTTTGGTACATGACTCTTTTTGAATTATGGCTTTCTTAGGGTATATGCTCAGTAGTGGGATTGCTGGGTCATATGGTAATAATTACCTTAAACGTAAGTGGATTAAATGCTCCAACCAAAAGACACAGACTCGCTGAATGGATACAAAAACAAGACCCATATATATGCTGTCTACAAGAGACCCACCTCAGACCTAGGGACACATACAGACTGAAAGTGAGGGGATGGAAAAAGATATTCCATGCAAGTGGAAATCAAAAGAAAGCTGGAGTAGCAATTCTCAGACAATATAGCCTTTAAAACAAAGACTATTGCAAGAGACAAAGAAGGACACTACATAATGATCAAGGGATCAATCCAAGAAGAAGATATAACAATTGTAAATATTTATGCACCCAACATAGGAGCACCTCAATACATAAGCCAAATACTAACAGCTATAAAAGGGGAAATCGACAGTAACACAATCATAGTAGGGGACTTTAACATCCCACTTTCACCAATGGACAGATCATCCAAAATGAAAATAAGGAAACACAAGCTTTAAATGATACATTAAACAAGATGGACTTAATTGATATTTATAGGACATTCCATCCAAAAACAACAGAATACACTTTCTTCTCAAGTGCTCATGGAACTTGCTCCAGGAGAGATCATATCTTGGGTCACAAATCAAGCCTTGGTAAATTTAAGAAAATTGAAATTGTATCAAGTATCTTTTCCAACCACAACGCTATGAGACTAGATATTAATTACAGGAAAACATCTGTAAAAGATACAAACACATGGAGGCTAAACAGTACACTACTTAATAACCAAGAGATCACTGAAGAAATCAAAGAGGAAATCAAAAAATGCCTAGAGACAAATGACAATGAAAACACGACGAGCCAAAACCTATGGGATGATGGGCTTCCCTGGTGGCACAGTGGTTGAGAGTCCGCCTGCCGATGCAGGGGACGCGGGTTCATGCCCCAGTCCGGGAGGATCCCACATGCCGTGGAGCGGCTGGGCCCGTGAGCCATGGCCACTGAGCCTGCGCATCTGGAGCCTGTGCTCTGCAACAGGAGAGGCCACAGCGGAGAGAGGCCCGCGTACCGCAAAAAAAAAAAAACTATGGGATGCAGCAAAAGCAGTTCTAAGATGGAAGTGTATAGCAATACAATCCTACCTTGTTTAGTTTTCTGTTAAGTTTAGAGTGGGAGAGAAAATAGTATAGCCCTTATTCCTTCTTAGGTGAAAGTAGGAATCCCTCATCCTAGTTTAGATTTTACTGCAGGGAAAGTCATTTGAATCCACAAGGAGATAGCATTGACATTTGTAAGATATGGTTGATGGTTATAGTGGTCCCATCCTGTCCTGACATGCTCTAGTCTCTATAACTCCCTCACTTTAAAATAAAGACTATTACAAGAGACAAAGAAGGACACTACATAATGATCAAGGGATCAATCCAAGAAGAAGATATAACAATTGTAAATATTTATGCACCCAACATAGGAGCACCTCAATACATAAGCCAAATACTAACAGCTATAAAAGGGGAAATCGACAGTAACACAATCATAGTAGGGGACTTTAACATCCCACTTTCACCAATGGACAGATCATCCAAAATGAAAATAAGGAAACACAAGCTTTAAATGATACATTAAACAAGATGGACTTAATTGATATTTATAGGACATTCCATCCGAAAACAACAGAATACACTTTCTTCTCAAGTGCTCATGGAACTTGCTCCAGGAGAGATCATATCTTGGGTCACAAATCAAGCCTTGGTAAATTTAAGAAAATTGAAATTGTATCAAGTATCTTTTCCAACCACAACGCTATGAGACTAGATATTAATTACAGGAAAACATCTGTAAAAGATACAAACACATGGAGGCTAAACAGTACACTACTTAATAACCAAGAGATCACTGAAGAAATCAAAGAGGAAATCAAAAAATGCCTAGAGACAAATGACAATGAAAACACGACGAGCCAAAACCTATGGGATGATGGGCTTCCCTGGTGGCACAGTGGTTGAGAGTCCGCCTGCCGATGCAGGGGACGCGGGTTCATGCCCCAGTCCGGGAGGATCCCACATGCCGTGGAGCGGCTGGGCCCGTGAGCCATGGCCACTGAGCCTGCGCATCTGGAGCCTGTGCTCTGCAACAGGAGAGGCCACAGCGGAGAGAGGCCCGCGTACCGCAAAAAAAAAAAAACTATGGGATGCAGCAAAAGCAGTTCTAAGATGGAAGTGTATAGCAATACAATCCTACCTTGTTTAGTTTTCTGTTAAGTTTAGAGTGGGAGAGAAAATAGTATAGCCCTTATTCCTTCTTAGGTGAAAGTAGGAATCCCTCATCCTAGTTTAGATTTTACTGCAGGGAAAGTCATTTGAATCCACAAGGAGATAGCATTGACATTTGTAAGATATGGTTGATGGTTATAGTGGTCCCATCCTGTCCTGACATGCTCTAGTCTCTATAACTCCCTCCTATGGCTCACTGCACAAACAGAACACTAATGTGATGAACAGTGTAGTAGAGCTGCTACCAGCTTGGCTGATTTTAGAGTAGAGATATTCCATATTCTGGAGGGAAATGCTGCTAGAGAAAGAAGGAGACCACAAGGCAGGTAGTCCATAGATATGAATAATGAAGGCAGTGCTAAAGTTTTTGACAGTATGGAGAGGAAGCCATTATGATTTGTAGGTCTAAATGCCCAGTTGTGTTTGCCAAACACATTACTATAAGACTTCCCAAAGGATATTAAGGAAGTCTTATAGACTATGCTTTTGTTAGTTTCCACCCTAAACTGGATAGCCAACATCACTTCACATTATGCATCAATACTGCCTTGGCTTATACAGTAGTAATCAGAATATGGACAAAGTATGAGGAAGTGTGGAATCTACTCTTAGTTTTGCTCAAACTAGCTATTACCATGGGCAAGCCAGTTTACTTTCTAACCCTCAGTTTCTCCATCTATGTGAGATACTTTCCTTAACTAACTTCAAAATTGTTTTATTTAAAAAAATGACAAGAATATGTAATTCTTACAAAGGGATGTGTAAGATACAATATTAGAAATATGGTAACTTAAGTACATGGTGCTCTAAAATCTGTATGTTTCATCTGTTAATAAATCTATTCTATTTTGGAGTGTTTCTCTTGCTATCCAAATGTTTCTACAAACTCAGAGTAGCTAATTGTGGTTCTTTAAGATGTCATATTGAAATGCCATGTCTAAAACTTAACAGCGTAACTGGAATACATATGTGTGTGTGCACGTTTGTGCATCTTTGTGCATGTGTGCGTGTGCATTTCCTGACTCAGAGAAGCTGAACCTTTAATAACAGAAACATCCATGGCAATCATCATATTCTCTAAAAATAGTAAAATTATTAGGTGAAAAATAAGGTCACAATATATTTGCAGCTAGTCTAAAATTAGAGCCACTTATTTAGAACGAGACCTGTTACAACAGAGAAATATCCTGGGGGAATGAGCTGATGATTTTTAACTATCTTGATTCCCCCTGTGTGTTGTAGAAAAAAAAAAAGTGAAACTTTGAGTATCATTATTGACTTCTTAGGATTTGGGGCAAAAATGTTCTTGCTTTTCCAATACATGCATATATTAGAATGAGGACAAAGAACAATTCCTTCCCATTGGACCTTTTTCTCTATGGCTACAGGATTGTAAAGAGTGATGCTCAGCAGAATGCAGAATGTGACAGGGAAAGGACAATATAGAGGTCAGTAGAACTGAGTCAGATGCCAATTCTGCCACTTAATAATCTTGTGACTATGGTCATGATAACCCCTGCTCCTGGATTAATTTCCTTGTCTGGAAATTGGAAGGGATGTTCTAGATAATTCAAGCTCTCATCCTATTTAGTGTTCTGCTTGTACCCAAGCCAGCTTTGGGAGGGGAATCCCTGGGAAACATTCACCCAAAAGAGTCTATCCCACAGTACCTAACATTCTGAGATTTGGGAATTATTCCTCTGGATTTAACGCTGATGATGCAGACATCTTTGAAGTTTAAATATACCAGGAGTGCCCAAACAGTACTACCCATACCTTAGGGTATATTTGTTAATCAGACCCCTTACTTTGTAGCAAAGAATACAGAATGGCACAAATGCTATGTGAGCTCTGTTTAATCTAAGATTTGCTATATTCTCCCCTTTGCTCTAATAGAGCACATATAGGCCGTAAAATCACTTCAATTGCATTTACAGAGTTGGTTCTCATTCACTCCTATGCAATTCCTGAGTGGATATTCTTATTTGGTAAAATGCAGTTTGAATTTGAGGGGCCCTTGATAGAATAGCTGTTAGGGAACCAGGGGGGCTGTGTGGGATTGCGGTCAAGATGGGAAAAGGTGAAGCTGCTTCTGGGATCAAATCTGCATGGGTTAGGATGGAACTAAATCTGCAGATATGACACTTTACTAAATGTTGTGGAAGGATCAACATAACCTGGGTCCTGAACGGTTATGTTTATACATCAGTTACACACAACAGTTCATTATAATAACTTATTTTGTAAGTTTCCAACCATTAGATTTTGACTTTTGTTCATATGTCTGAATGTGGTAGTTATTTAAAAATATATCTGTTGAGTGAAAGAAAACATGGCAGGCCTGCTGGAAAGCTAAAAGCTATTATCTGATGGTATACCTCACCTAAAAGAAGGATAATTTCCTGTTACTTTTGACATCTTGAGTACTTAGTGGTTTATAACATTTGATGTATCTGAGTAACTCTGAAGGAAGTCAAGTTTTGTAGTTAACATCATGTATCATGTGAAAATAAAATCTTCAAAATATATTCAAAATATATCATCACCTCCACAGCTACCACCCTGGTCTATGCTGTCATTGTGTCTAGTCTGGCTTACTGTAATGTATTACAGTAGCTCCCCCTGCTTTTCAAAGCAGCTGGAATGATCCTGTTAAATAAAAATCAGATCATGTGACACTCCTTCCCAAAGACTTCCAGTGGCTTCCCTTTCCACTCCAAGGGAAAGCTAACAGCCTACAAAGCAATGCATAATCTGGCTGCCAGTTTCTCCTCTGACCTTGTCTGCAGCTTCTCTCTACTTGCCCATTCTGTTCTAGCAACAAGTCTGCCCTACTTGCTGTCCCTCAAGTGTATCAGATGCACCTCACCTAGAATGTCTTCCCCTGGATTACCTCATGTCTTACCTCCTTGGGGTCTTGAGTCAACCCACTGAGGTTCTCTCTGACCATCCATTTAGAATCACCATGTTCCCAATACTTCTTATTCCCTTTTTCTGCTAATTCCCTCCCTCCAGCTCCTATTGCCTTCTGAAATGCACATCATATTTATTTTCATTGTTATGTTCTCCAGTAGACTATAGCATGCATAAGAGCATAGATTTCTGTTTATTTTTACTGAGTTGAGGCTCTCGTGTCTAGAAAAATGGCTAATCCATGAATGATACATGGTCAATACATTTTAAATAAATTAACCAATGGAAGGGAAAAAAAGGTAGGGGCTGAAGGAGGGAGAAATGAAGGACAACTGGTGCCTGGAAGTAGCCCTTTGAATTATTCTAAGAGGAGTAAGCTTGGTTTGGGAATACAAATTGAAAGTTTTCCTGGGCCAGTGCCCTGGGAGGGCATGGCCAGGTCCCTCCCATCAGAGGTTAAGCGACTTGCTGGAGATCCCTCAGTGATTTAGAGCCAACACATAACGCTGGTTAACATCATGCCACCCACCACCCGAAAAGGCACATACACTTAATAGCAAATAATCATCTGTCAGCTTCTGGATTTTCTTTCCTGATCGTGAGTTTGTATTTTAGAGGTAGCAAGTTATAGAAATTCAGGTTGCAGAGATTTATGAGTATAGCTTAATAATTAAAACAATAATTCCTGCATGTTTAACCCATTATTCCTTATGATCAAAGGGACCTTTTTATGCCCCCTCCCTATTGGTAACCACATGTAATAGTGAGTTATGGAACAATTCAGCTACTACAGATCATGTGCCCACAATTCTAAGTCACTATGGAGGATGTAGAGTAACTCTGTGGCATGTTTCTTTCTCTTATGATCTCACGGATGAGGTTAAAATAATACAAAATGAAAAACTTGGGAAAATACAATGTACCTTCTCCAGCATATCATATTTTCTCAAAAATACTTTAGGATGCATATTATTCTGAGGGGTGAGATGGTGGGAGAGAACTCTGTTTTCATGTTCTCTAGAGAGGGAGTGGGAATGGGGGAAGAAAGTGAAAATAAAATCTTTATAGAGCCATCAACTATTAATTATGAAAGGGACCCTGGAGTTCCCATCTCTTACCATCAGCACTCCATTTTAGAAATGCAGAAATGGAAACATGGAATGACTCATCTCTGATCACACACTCTGTGACCAAATTGGAATAGGAACCCAAATCACGTGACGTTCCTTGGGGACTGCTTCCCTGTTTTGTGCTATTTTTGTACACTAAGCTGCATTTATCGAAAACTCACAATTCAACGTTACATTCAAGTAAAATCCAGCAGTGCCACCGAAAAAAGCTAAATTTGTATTTTCAGTGTTATTATGGTATATAACCAAGCCAAATAAGTCAAGCTGTAAAAAAGAGTGTATTAGTCAAGAGAACATATCAAGGTTGTTTGAATCCAGAAACTGTCCTTTTTCATTAACCGTACTGCCTCCGAAGCTAGAATTTACAATAATCATGGACGTTGCTGTTTCATTAGGGATGATGAGATTGAACAATTTTAATGAAGGCAATGTTGAGTGGGTATGAAACCAAGTGCGGCATTTGGTCCTACCGAGAAGTAACACTGCATTGCTGACATTTTGCCTATGAGGAAACTTGAGTCTCACAATATTACAAAACTACAAAGGGGTGGATCTGGATTTGAATCCAGATCTGTGTGACTCCAAAGCACAGCCTCTATAGAAAAGATACACTGGGGAATGGGGAGACCACATAAAGAGCATGGAGACTGGAATCACCAAAAGCACACTTCACAGTTTGGCTGAGATCCTACTTTATGCGACCTAAATCTTAATAGAGACAGTGCCTTCTGCAGGCAAAGAACTGGAGTGCCCAACATATACTACGTTCTCAATGTTTGTTAAATTGAACTATAATAATGGTGTAATTGATATAATAATTAGTTATAATAACATAATAAAACATTATAATATGAAATAACTTTCACATGATCTCAGAATATTGTCTCTAGAACCTAAAATGTGCTTTTAATGTTATTTATTTGCATATTTGTCTCTCTTACTAAACTTGAAGACTTTTGAAGGGAGACAATGTCTTATTTCTCTCTAAATCTGGTACTAGTATATTCACTCATGTAGCAATTATTTGAGTGACAAATGAGTTCATGTCTCCGAAAGATATTTGGGGCAAATATTATTTTTAGAAAATGGAGGCTCTGAGTGATTACTTTTCTGCCATGCTAGTAAGGGGTGAAGTTGGCATTTGAATTAGAGTTTTCATTAATTAATTCAATCTTACATTATTTATATTCCATATTCCAGTGTACCTTATCATTACCTCTCTATTATATGTGAGAGCATTTCTCCCTCTTTTTCTTACCTAGTCGTTCCAACTTCCAGTCACCTGGGTAATTAAAAAAAATATGCCTGGACACTGTATAGCATTTAATTCCTTCTCTGTCCCCTTTCCAAGCCTCCCAGGTCAAAGATTTTGCAAAGCCCCTATAATTGTCAGATAAGTAAAATCATATTGCTCATAATTACCAGGGACAATTCTGTGTAATTAGATGTTAACTGTAGTGTCCCCTCTTTATGACTCCAAATAAATACCTGTTCCTGTCTCAGTCTGGGAAAAAGCTTGGTTGGAAATGTAACTGCTTTGTTGCTCTCTATGTAATTAACTATCATTAAAAGCCATTAATTAGATCGTAAGTTTTAAATAAGTTGCCCTAATTACCTTTGGTACATGGTGCATTGAGTCGGGAGGGCAAGTCCTTCAGAGCCAAGAAACTTGGCTCTGTCACTAAGAGAATTAACAGGGCTATTGTTTTTTGTTTTTTGTTTTTTCCCCATTCATAAATGGGAAGATGAGAACGTAGGGAATGGAATGGATAGAGGTAGGGGTAAAGATTGTAGGTGAAAAGTGTGTACCTGGGCAATGCCAACCAGGGGAAAGCTTATACTGTCTCTCCAAAAACTACTCATTTGGGTGCAAGGCAGGATGATACCAAACTTTGTCTTAGTTCAGAGCCTGCCACATACTGAGTGCTTATGAGGTGTTGAATGAATGAATAGCTGAATGAATGAGTGAATGAAACAATAGATTAGAGGCAACACGGTATGATAGTTAGGAACCTCAATTTTGATATGAAAGCTAGGTATAGGTTTCAAGTCCAGCTCAGATAATTACCAACTTAGTTAGGAAAACTCCCTGATACTATGGTTTCTTCTCTATAGTAGGGGAATGATGATTCCTAACACCCAAGTTGTGATGAATAAATGATAAGTCAAATATTTCCACACACTGAGCTCTCAGTAAATCTTAGCAGTGACAATGGTGATGATGATGATGTAAAATGTTCAGTTTAGGAGTTCTCAAATGAGCCGCATCACTAAAGCTATCATCTGCTCCTTTTTTTGTTTTGGTATTTTGTCCCAACACGCTATTAGACCACTTCTAACACAATCACAATCTTAGCATCTATTCACAAGCAGAACAAACTTGTTTCAAAGCATTTTCTAGGCCCTTAGTTAGTGCCAGAGTAATTAAAGAAGAAAATACAGTTCTTAACTCTAAGGAACACACAATCTGATGAAGCTACAGGTGTGTAAAAATAACACCATTTGTGCTGTAGCAAAGGCCTTTACAAAATACTGTGTGGAAGGAAGTCCAAGAGAACTTCACAGAATAGGTGATATCAATGAGCCATTTATTAAATCACTCCCATTTTAATCAAAGTATTTAATATATGGCCATGGTCACAAGCAGCTATAACAACAGTAATGATAATAATAGTAAGAACAATAGCAAACATTAACTGAGCAAGTATCATGGGACAGAATCTAAATGCTTCATGGACATTCATTAATTGATCATTACAATAAACCCTCAAGTAGACAACAAAATGGAAGTTCATGGAGATTCATAATGTGCCCATGTTTGCATATACAAGTTTGCCAATGGCATAGTCAACGTTCAAACCTGACATTCTGTTTACAAGAGTAGAGTTCTTAGAGTTCCTAAACCATACACAATTCTCCCATGGTAGTAAGGGAAAGAAGTGGAGTTTCTATTGTTTTTAATATGAATATCAGGAGACCCAGATGTCCCTATGGGTGTTTTTTCCTCACTTTCTCTCTCTGGGCATCAGTTTCTTCATCCCATGAAAGTTAGTGAAGGACTAGCTGGCCACTCAAGAGCCTTTCACCTGCATATTCTTCTACTTGTTTTTTCCTGCTGCCCTAAGAATTATGTGATTAAGCCAAGCCTTCGCATGCATACTAAAGTTTCCTTGAAGGCAAAGCAAGTTTTACACCCTCCAAAACAGCTGGCGTGGAGCAACGTGGAAAAGTTTCTCTGTCTCTGTGTGTTAGTCTGTCTCTCTATATACGAATACATAGGTATACATACACAGATGTATATGTACATACACACAACCATATACATATAAGTACATAAGCATGTATATTTAAGACAGTTTTAATATGTAATGTAGGCAGATTTTATATATATATATATATATATATATATATATAAGAAAACTGTAACTCCATCAATATCAAAATCAATCACAGCATGTAACAAACATGATTTTCCTCCCTAAACTCTCAAACTAAATGTTATCTTCCTTTGAGCATTCAGGCCATCATCAGTTTACTATGTAGATTTATTTTTCATAAATGCCATGTGATTGCTTTAAATTTACTCAGCATAGGCAAGGGAAGATCTGTTGAGCCCCAGTTCTTTCCCAAAATGTGTGTGCATTGCCCTTGATGCTGTTCTCTGTCCACTGGGTTTTGGATGTACCATATCTCAGACCTATAGTTGAAGGCCAGGTTTATGTGCACACCCTCTAGACCATTGGCTAGGATCAAATAGGTTTGCATTCTTGTACTTTGTCTGTGCAGAGATGAAAGGGTGACTTCTCTTATCTCCAGTGCCTGGCACTCTAACATTCTAAACAGATGCATTGAAAACTTGCAATCATCAGAATTGGCTGTTAGCAGAGATCCTGCCCACGGGTCTTTCCAAAAAGAAGTATCATTCTGTTCATTTATATGTGATATGACAATGGCTGCCTCAGTTTGGGCTTCACATGACTGCTCAATTCAGATGTTCAGTGGGGACTAAGTACAGGATGGCCATCATCAAAAAATCTAGAAGCAGTCAATGCTGGAGAGGGTGTGGAGAAAAGGGAACCCTCTGGCACTGTTGGTGGGAATGTGAATTGATACAGCCACTATGGAGAACAGTATGGAGGTTCTTTAAAAAACTAGAAATAGAACTACCATATGACCCAGCAATCCCACTACTGGGCATATACCCTGAGAAAACCATAGTTCAAAAAGAGTCATGTACCCCAATGCTCATTGCAGCACTATTTACAGTAGGCAGGACATGGAAGCAACCTAAATGTCCATCAACAGATGAATGGATAAAGAAGGTGTGGCACATATATACAATGGAATATTACTCAGCCATAAAAAGGAATGAAACTGAGTTATTTTTAAGGAGGTGGTTGGATCTAGAGTCTCTCATACTGTCATGCAGAGTGAAGTAAGTCAGAAAGAGAAAAACAAATGCTGTATGCTAATGCATAAATATGGAATCTAAAAAATGGTACTGATGTACCTAGTGGCAGGGCAGGAATAAAGATGTAGACTTGAGGACATGGTGGGGGAAGGGGAAGCTGGAATGAAGTGAGAGAGTAGCACTGACATATATACACCACCAAATGTAAAATGGATGGTTAGTGGGAAGCTGCCGCATGGCACAGGGAGATAAGCTCGATGCTTTGTGATGACCTAGAGGGGTGGGATAGGGAGGGTGGGAGGGAGACTCAAGACGTAGGGGATATGGAGATATATGTATACATATAGCTGGTTCACGTTGTTGTACAGCAGAAACTAAACATTGTAAAGCAGTTATACTCCAATAAAGATGTTAAAAAAAAAAGAGAGACTAAATAGGACCCCGAAAGTATATTTGCATTTCCCATGGGACATAATGTAATTACCCCAGTTAGGGTAAGATATCCATTCCCAGCCCAGTGGTATCCATGCACTTGTGTAATTCCATCCTTCTGAGTGTAAGCTAGACCCAGTTCCTTACTTCTGATAAGTAGTCCAGTGGCTAGGTATTATGATACACCTGTGCATTGACAGTTTGGCAGTTATTGTTTCTTTGCAAAGGAATCCTAGGAAAGACGAAAATTTTCTAGCTTATCAGTTTTAAAAGCTAATTATATATCTAATTTTTGTTCACTTACTTATTCAACAAATATATAATGAGCATGTATTATGAGTAAGACAATAGGCTAAGTGCCAATAATTATAGACAAAAGGCACAGCTTCTACTTCCAGTATATAGAGTGTACTGTGATAGGTTCTGGTTAGTCTGTGCCCAAGTTTCCAACATAGGAGGTTCAGGAAGCTCGGTCTGGTTAAGACTGGGGCATGGGCAAGAAAGGTTTTATGACAGAAATGAATACTGGGAAAATCTTTAAATGAAAAAAAAATAGAAAATCTATCCAGGCAGAGAAAGCTGTAGGGAAGGAACTTCAGACAGTGGGAGAAGCATTTACAAAAGATTTTAGCTGATGGTTGATTTTGGAAATATTGACATAAACTAGTAAGAACATAGAAAACTTTTTTGAAATAGAGTCTAGCATCAGCCTTTAAGATACATCTATGAAATTATTAGTGTTTTACTCAAAACTATGAGTGGGCAGGAAATTAGCTTTGCCCTTGGTATGTAGTCATCTAATGACAGGGGAGGAATTCTGAAAAAAATGGAGATTTTGAATTGCTCTTTTTTTTTTTTTTTTTTTTGGTTTGGGGTAGACATACAAAATTTCTTCAAACTTTAAATATAAGGAGATGCAGATGATTTATAATAATGCACTGTTAGAATAATAGCTAAGAGGTTATTTGTTGAAAAAATAATGACTGTTATGGAAATACCCATTCCCATCCAAAGATTATTATTTCTGTCCAGCATGAGGCAGTGGGGTGGTTTCTGTTTCCCAGTTTTTCCCTTCCCTTAGGGACTTGGAGCAAAACCATGGGTATATTTGCAATGGTCTATCTGTCTCTCTGTTCTTTGCAAGGTCTGAATGACAAGCCAAGCGGAGAAATTGAATTTTTCACTTCTCTAAACACTTTTGGCCCCTAGGAACACTGGAAAAGGTCAAGGATTTTGAAGCACGTTCTTCCCCAGGCTATGGGATCATAATTTCTTTTTTCAAAGGTTGTTCCAGGCCCAGTGAGACAGTCAGTCGTGATGGAGACTATAAACAGCAGTTTATGTCCTCTGTGGTGGTGTGTGCCCCTCTTGGGAGGTTACTCTGAAGAGAGTCTCTAGAGAGATTTGTTTCTCTCATTAGGGCAACTGCAGAAGGGGGGGAAAAAAAAGCTTGACATAAGTATGGAAGTGTGTGTGTGAAGTCTCCTGCCTCTCATATCCCCCTCCCTATGTTTTCTATTTTTAGGTTGCTATCCTCTTTTCCTTTTTCCTTTCTTTTAGTTGTTTCTCTCTCCCAGCTCCATTTTCTTTTTTTTCCTTAACTTTTTAAACCTGTCTCATAATGGGCTTTTTCATTTTCCTTTGTTGACCAATCTGATAGGCATCCTCTAAATGAGCTCAGAATGATCCTCCCTTCCGGTATTCATGCCCTTGTGTAATTTTCTCCCCTTGATTGTAAGCCTAATGACTCACTTCTAACAAATAGATTATGGTAAAAGTTATGGAATCTCACTTCTCAAGATGAGGTTATGAAAGAACATGACTTCCACCTTGCTTGTTCTCCTACTTACTCTCTCCCATGGAGACATCCCTCCACCTATGAAGAGGCCCACGTGGCAAGGAACTGAGGTCTCCAGCCTTGTTCACAGCTGGAGACCTGAGACCTTCCAACAGCCATATGAGTGAGCCTAGAGGAAGAGCCTTCTCCATTTGAATCTTGAGATAACTGAAGCCTTTTTTTTTTTTTTCATTTTGATGATAGCCCTATGAGAAACCTTGTGCCAGAGGACCTGGCCAAACCCACTTAGGTTCCTGACTCACAAAAACTGAGATACTGTTGATCATTTTAAACCACTATGTTTTGGGGTAACTTGTTATGCAGCAGTAGATCATGCAACCCGTATCCTTTCATGTTCCTCCTCTTCATTGACCCTTTTTATTGAACTCTTTCTATTCTTATTTTTTCTAAGTACAGATTTTAACTTTGTACATAACATTGAAAGCTACAGGAATCAGAATGCTTTGCTCTCAGTAACCATCAAACCAAATCATGTATCTGCAAATACAGTCTGCATAAGGGAAAGGTCAGCATCCCTGGCCTCCCTTTAATTATACTCTTTGGTAAAAATTCGTTTGTCATTTCAGTAAAACTGTTGAATGGGCAGTTACTATCTTTAATACATTGTATCACCTGTCATGTGGAGCAGAAAAATGAATGAGATATGCCTCATGCCATCAAAGATACTGTCATTCGGAATAAAATAAAAATGTAGAAAGTGAAGCATCCCATAGGAGGGATATTCTTAGGGGTCTTTTTATGTTAAGAGGAGGCAGAGATCACTTCCTACTTGGAGGATCAGAGAAGGCTCTGTTAAAGGGAGCACTCTGTGCTAAATGTTGCAGGATAAACTGGATTTGTATACGCCTATTCAGTCTTCTGTGAACTTCCCCTACCCTTTGGATCCCATCTCTCATATGCTTCTCATAGGATCAACTCCTACTTAACACACAGGAACCAATCTGATTTCCACTTTCTCTGGGCCACCCTCCACAACCTTTCTAGTTAGTTGATTATTTGTCTTTTCATTGCTTCCCCAACCATCACTAACTTTGTCTGCTCCACCATTTCTCAAATGACTGCTTATTTGGCTCTTCCATTAATCAAGGGGGAAAGTGTAGTTGGAGAGGAAAGGGACAATTCACTCATTCTAAGCTAAGACAGTGAAGGTCAGAATGGGTAGGAAGACTTAGGACAATACAATGTTAGACTATCAAAAGGTATTTGTTGCAAAGGAAGGAAAGAAGGAAGTAAGGAAGGAAAAAAAGAGGGCCATTATTGAGAACAATTGATATCTGACCATAATCTACTCCATTATTTATTTCCAATGTAAGCAGTAGGCTGGTTTCCTTTTCCCATTTTTTTTCCCTTCCATAGGGACTCTTAGCAAACCTATGGGGATATTTGAAATGTATCATGCATTATTGTGCTCAGTCCTGATTCTTCACTGAACTTTGTATTAATGTATATGTTTCTTTGGAAAATTATAGTGGTGGGAACAAGGGCTTAGAGTTACTCCCTTTTTTTGTCTGAGAATAAACATACTTCTAGAGATTAGAAAAAGTAAATGATGTGTTCTTGTTGGCTTTGTTCTTCCAAATTGTTTTTTTTTCTCTCACACACACACTGTATTTTATTTTTACAAGAGATTAATAAACTGACGCCAAGCATTGTAAATGGATGACCACAACCAAAGCAACAATGATTGCAATTACCAAACACGAAACACACTCATACTATGTCATAATATTGACATTCAGTCCAGTAATCCTCCACTGTAACAGCTCCTTTACTTTGTAGTGAAAATTGATTTGTATATTTTTTGCCTCTGAGTCCTTGTGGGATTTTTTTTTTTATTCAAACAGAAAGTCACAAAAATTATAAACATCCTCATCAGTTCACTCAGTCCCATGTAATTATTTTTTTTTCATCTTGATCTTTTGTTAGCAGTTTTATGAGTTCATCAGTTTTTCATTAGAGTTCTGAAAATGCTTATCATTCAGTTCAGCAGTATAGTCAGTTACCAGAAAGCTGTACTTGTCAGAGTCTTTTCCATGAATTCCTTGAAGATGAAACCCTTTTATAGGGACATTTTTTTTTGCAAAAGCATCAGAGTACACCCAGAACTGACTGTAAAAGACAAAAGACTTAAAAATGACCATGGTTAAAGATTTGATGAAAGTTCATAATAATGCAACTGACAAGGAAATTTAGTTATTTCTGAGATATACATTTTAAATTAATAACGAGAATTATGACATAACATTATACAAGAACACATAAGATTTTTAGAAATTTCATGTAATGTCTGAAACATTTATATTAACATATTTCCATACAAATAACCCAAAGAAAGTTTAGTATTAGTTGTTTTTGTCTGTTTCTTTTTTTATACTGCAGGTTCTTATTAGTCATCAATTTTATACACATCAGTGTATACGTGTCAATCCCAATCGCCCAATTCAGCACACCACCATCCCCACCCCACCACAGTTTTCCCCCCTTGGTGTCCATACGTTTGTTCTCTACATCTGTGTCTCAACTTCTGCCCTGCAAATCAGTTCATCTGTACCATTTTTCTAGGTTCCACATACATGCGTTAATATACGGTATTTGTTTTTCTCTTTCTGACTTACTTCACTCTGTATGACAGTCTCTAGATCCATCCACGTCTCAACAAATGACTCAATTTCATTCCTTTTATGGCTGAGTAATATTCCATTGTATATATGTCCCACAATTTCTTTATCCATTCGTCTGTCGATGGGCATTTAGGTTGCTTCCATGACCTGGCTATCGTAAATAGTGCTGCAATGAACAGTGAGATGAATGTGTCTTTTTGAATTATGGTTTTCTCTGGGTATATGCCCAGTAGTGGGATTGCTGGATCATATGGTAATTCTACTTTTAGTTTTTTAAGGAACCTCCATACTGTTCTCCAGAGTGGCTTTATCAATTTACATTCCCACCAACAGTGCAAGAGGGTTCCCTTTTCTCTACACCCTCTCTAGCATTTGTTGTTTGTAGATTTTCTGATGATGCCCATTCTAACTGGTGTGAGGTGATACCTCATTATAGTTTTGATTTGCGTTTCTCTAATAATTAGTGATGTTGAGCAGCTTTTCATGTGCTTCTTGGCCATCTGTATGTCTTCTTTGGAGAAATGTCTATTTAGGTCTTCTGCCCATTTTTGGATTGGGTTGTTTGTTTCTTTAATATTGAGCTGCATGAGCTGTTTATATACTTTGGAGATTAATCCTTTGTCTGTTGATTCATTTGCAAATATTTTCTCCCATTCTGAGGGTTGTCTTTTGGTCTTGTTTATGGTTTCCTTTGCTGTGCAAAAGCTTTGAAGTTTCATTAGGTCCCATTTGTTTATTTTTGTTTTTATTTCCATTACTCGAGGAGGTGGGTCAAAAAAGATCTTGCTGTGATTTATGTCAAAGAGTGTTCTTCCTATGTTTCCTCTAATAGTTTTATAGTGTCCGGTCTTACATTTAAGTCTCAAATCCATTTTGAGTTTATTTTTGTGTATGGTGTTAGGGAGTGTTCCAATTTCATTTTTTACATGTAGCTGTCCAGTTTTCCCAACACCACTTATTGAAGAGACTGTCGTTTCTCCATTGTATATCTTTGCCTCCTTTGTCATAGATTAGTTGACCATAGGTGCGTGGGTTTATCTCTGGGCTTTCTATCTTATTCCATTGATCTATGCTTCTGTTTTTGTGCCAGTACCATATTATCTTGATTATTGTAGCTTTGTAGTATAGTCTGAAGTCAGGGCATCTGATTCCTCCAGCTCTGTTTTTTTTCCGTCAAGACTGCTTTGGCTATTCAGGGTCTTTTGTGTCTCCATACAGATTTTAAGATGATTTGTTCTAGTTCCGTAAAAAATGCCATGGTATATCTCTCCATCTGTTGGTATCATCTTTAATTTCATTCATCAGTGTCTTATAGTTTTCTGCATACAGGTCTTTTCTCTCCCTAGGTAGGTTTATTCCTAGGTATTTTATTTTTTTTGTGCAATGTTAAATGGGAGTGTTTCCATAATTTCTCTTTCAGCTTTTCATCATTAGTGTATAGGAATGCAAGAGATTTCTGTCCATTAATTTTGTATCCTGCATATTTACCAAATTCATTGATTAGCTCTAGTAGTTTTCTGGTGGCATCTTTAGGATTCTCTATGTATAGGATCATGGCATCTGCAAACAGTGACAGTTTTACTTCTTTTCCAATTTGTATTCCTTTTCTTTCTTTTTCTTCTCTGATTGCCATGGATAGGACTTCCAAAACTACTTTGAGTAATAGTTGTGAGAGTGGACATCCTTGTCTCATTCCTGATCTTCGAGGAAATGCTTTCAGATTTTCACCATTGAGAATGATGTTTGCTGTGGGTTTGTCATATATGGCCTTTATTATTTTGAGGTAGGTTCCCTCTGTGCCCACTTTCTGGAGAGTATTTATCATAAATGGGGGTTGAATTTTGTCAAAAGCTTTTCCTGCATCTATTGAGATGATCATATGGTTTTTATTCTTCAGTTTGTTAATATGGTGTATCACAATGATACGTATCATTGAAGAATATATATCGAAGAATATTGAAGTATATTGAAGAATCCTTGCATTCCTGGGATAAAACCCACTTGATCATGGTGTATGATCCTTTTAATGTGTTGTTGGATTCTGTTTGCTAGTTTTTTGTTGAGGATGTTTGCATCTATATTCATCAGTGATATTGGTCTGTCATTTTCTTTTTTTGTAATATCTTTGTCTGGTTTTGATATCAGCATAATGGTGGCCTCATGGAATGAGTTTGGGAGTGTTCCTTCCTCTGCAATTTTTTGGAAGAGTTTGAGAAGGATGGGCATTATCTCTTCTCTGAATGTTTGATAGAATTCACCTGTGAAGCCATCTGGTCCTGGACTTTTCTTTGTTGGAAGATTTTTAATCACAGTTTCAATTTCATTACTTGTGATTGGTCTGTTCATATTTTCTCTTTCTTCCTGATTCAGTCTTGGAAGTTTATACCTTTCAAAGAATTTGTCCATTTCTTCCAAGTTGTCCATTTTATTGGCATAGAGTTGCTTGTAGTAGTCTCTTATGATGCTTTGTATTTCTGTGGTGTCTGTTGTAACTTCTCCTTTTTTATTTCTAATTTTATTGATTTGAGTCCTCTCTTTTTCTTGATGAGTCTGGCTAATGGGTTATCCATTTTGTTTATCTTCTCAAAGAACCAGCTTTTAGTTTTATTGATCTTTGCCATTGTTTTCTTTGTTTCTATTTCATTTATTTCTGCTTTGATCTTTATGATTTCTTTCCTTCTGCTAACTTTGGGTTTTGTTTGTTTTTCTTTCTCTAGTTCCCTTAGGTGTAAGGTTAGATTGTTTACTTGAGATTTTTCTTGTTTCTTGAGGTAGGCTTGTATAGCTATAACCTTCCCTCTTAGAACTGCTTTTGCTGCATCCCATAGGTGTTGGCTCGTCGTGTTTTCACTGTCATTTGTCTCTAGGTATTTTTTGATTTCCTCTTTGATTTCTTCAGTGTTCTCTTATTTAGTAATGTATTGTTTAGCCTCCATGTGTTTGTGTTTTTTACGTTTTTTTCTTAGTAATTCATTTCTAATCTCATAGCATTGTGGTCAGAAAAGATGCCTGATATGATTTCAATTTTCTTTCTTTTTTTTTTTTTTTGGTGGTACGCGGGCCTCTCACTGTTGTGGCCTCTCCCGTTGCGGAGCACAGGCTCCGGACGCGCAGGCTCAGCGGCCATGGCTCACGGGCCCATCCGCTCCGCGGCATGTGGGATCTTCCCAGACCGGGGCACGAACCCGTGTCCCCTGCATCGGCAGGCGGACTCTCAACCACTGCGCCACCAGGGAAGCCCGATTTCAATTTTCTTAAATTTACTCAGGCTTGATATGTGACCCAAGATGTGATCTATCCTGGAGAATGTTCCATGTGCACTTGAGAAGAAAGTGTAATCTGCTGTTTTTGGATGGAATGTCCTATAAATATCAATTAAATCTATCTGGTCTATTGTGTCATTTAAAGCTTCTGTTTCCTTATTTATTTTCATTTTGGATGATCTGTCCATTGGCGTAAGTGAGGTGTTAAAGTCCCCCACTATTATTGTGTTATTGTCAATTTCCTCTTTTATAGGTGTTAGCAGTTGCCTTATGTACTGAGGTGCTCCTATGTTGGGTGCATATATATTTATAATTGTTATATCTTCTTCTTGGATTGATCCCTTGATCATTATGTACTGTCCTTCTTTGTTTCCTGTAACATTCTTTATTTTAAAGTCTGTTTTATCTGATATGAGTATAGCTACTCCAGCTTTCTTTTGATTTCCATTTGCATGGAATATCTTTTTCCATCCCCTCACTTTCAGTCTGGATGTGTCCCTAGGTCTGAAGTGGGTCTCTTACAGACAGCATATAGATGGGTCTTGTTTTTGTATCCATTCAGCAAGCCTGTGTGTTTTGGTTGGAGCATTTAATCCATTCACGTTTAAGGTAATTATCGATATGTATGTTCCTATGACCATTTTCTTAATTGTTTTGCGTTTGTTTTTGTAGGTCCTTTTCTTCTTTTGTGTTTTCCACTAGAGATGTTCCTTTAGCGTTTGTTGTAGAGCTGGTTTGGTGGTGCTGAATTCTCTTAGCTTTTGCTTGTCTGTAAAGCTTTTGATTTCTCCATCGAATCTGACTGAGATCCTTGCCAGGTAGAGTAATCTTGGTTGTAGGTTCTTCCCATCATGCCACTCCCTTCTGGCTTGTAGAGTTTCTGCTGAGAAATCAGCTGTTAATGTTATGGGAGTTCCCATGTATGTTATTTGTCTTTTTTCCCTTGCTGCTTTCAATAATTTTTCTTTGTCTTTATTTTTTGCCAGTTTGATTACTATGTCTCTCAGTGTGTTTCTCCTTGGGTTTATCCTGTTTATCTCTGTGCTTCCTGGACTTGGGTGGCTATTTCCTTTCCCATGTTAGGGAAGTTTTTGACTATAATCTATTCAAATATTTTCCTGGGTCCTTTTTCTCTCTCTTCTCCTTCTGGGACCCCTGTAATGTGAATGTTGTCGCATTTAATGTTGTCCCAGAGGTCTCTTAGGCTGTCTTCATTTCTTTTCATTCTTTTTTCTTTAGTCTGTTCCGCAGCAGTGAATTCCACCATTCTGTCTTCCAGGTGACTTATCCGTTCTTCTGCCTCAGTTATTCTGCTGTTGATTCCTTCTAGTGTAGTTTTCATTTCAGTTATTGTATTGTTCACCTCTGTTTGTTTGTTCTTTAATTCTTCTAGGTCTTTGTTAAACATTTCTTGCATCTTCTCGATCTTTGCCTCCATTCTTTTCCTGAGCTCCTGGATCATCTTCACTGTCATTGTTCTGAATTCTTTTTCTGGAAGGTTGCCTATCTCCACTTCATTTAGTTGTTTTTCTGGGGTTTTATCTTGTTCCTTCATCTGGTACATAGCCCTCTGCCTTTTCATGTTGTCTATCTTTCTGTGAATGTGGTTTTTGTTCCACAGTCTGCAGGATTGTAGTTCTTCTTGTTTCTGCTGTCTGCCCTCTGGTGGATGAGGCTATTTAAGAGGCTTGATGGGAGGGACTGGTGGTGGGTAGAGCTCAGTAAAAGTTTAATCCCCTTGACTCTTGATGGGTGGGGCTGGGTTCCCTCCCTGTTGGTTGTTTGGCCTGAGGCAACCCAACACTGGAGCCTACCTGGGCTCTTTGGTGGGGCTAATAACAGACTCTGGGAGGGCTCACGCCAAGGAGTACTTCCCAGAACTTCTGCTGCCAGTGTCCTTGTCCCCACGGTGAACCACAGCCCCCACCCCACCCCCGTGCCTCTGCAGATGACCCTCCAACACTAGCAGTTAGGTCTGGTTCAGTCTCCCCTGGGGTCACTGCTCCTTCCACTGGGTCCCGACGCGCACACTACTTTGTGTGTGCCCTCCAAGAGTGGAGTCTCTGTTTCCCCCAGTCCTGTCGAAGTCCTGCAGTCAGTTCCACTAGGCTTCATAGTCTGATTCTCTAGGAATTCCTCCTCCCATTGCCGGACCCCCAGGTTGGGAAGCCTGACGTGGGGCTCAGAACCTTCACTCCAGTGGGTGGACTTCTGAGGTATAAGTGTTCTCCAGTCTGTGAATCACCCACCCACCAGTTATGGGATTTGATTTTACTGTGATTGCGCCCCTCCTACCATCTCACTGTGGCTTCTCCTTTGTCTTTGGATGTGGGGTATCTTTTTTAGTGAGTTCCAGTGTCTTCCTGTCGATGATTGTCCAGCAGCTAGTTGTGATTCTGGTATTCTCGCAAGAGGGAGTGTGAGCACGTCCTTCTACTCTGCCGTCTTGGTTCCTCCTATCCAAATTGTATTTTTAATGAGAAACACAAGAGTTTAATAACAAATTTGAGTCATGTCACGGATATGTACTTTTTTTTTATACCGGATACTTAATGATTTTAATTTTTAAATTTATTTTTATTGAGATATACTTAACATATAACACTCTGTAAGCTTAAGGTATACATGTTAATTTGATACACTTATATGTTGTAAAGTATTTTTAGGAGACCTTGGTAAGATCACTTGAAAGATATCCCAACTTTTAATATTAACTGTGAAAAATCTTTGGAAGACCAAAGCCTTTAAAAAACTCATATTGTTGATGGTAGTGTGGTAGTGTACATCCCTGAAAATTTATCAGAAGTCATTTATAAGAAAATATCTTGAAAACAGCTTATGTGATCAATAATAGGAGAATGTGATTGTGTACTGTAGAACATCAACCCAATGGATTCTTATATAGCCATTAAAATGGCAATTAGGAAAACATAAACATAACTGAGAAAATGTTTATAATGTGATATTAATAAAAAGAAGAGAATGCTAAATTATATGTAACCTATGATTATAATTATATAATTCGTACAGATGGTCCCTGACTAACAATGCTTTAACTTACAATTTTTTGACTTTATGATGGTGTGAAAGAGATATGCATTTGGTAGAAACCGTACTTTGAATTTTGAATTTTGACTTATTCCCAGGCTAGCAATATATGGTATGATACTCTCCTGATGCTGGGCAGCCAGAGCTCCCAATCAGCCATGTGATCATGAGGGGAAACAACCGATACACTTAACACTGTTCTGTACCCATACAACCAATCTGTTTTTCACTATAAGTACAGTATTCAATAAATTACATGAGATAGTCAACAATAAATAATAAGTAATAATAAATTAGGCTTTGTGTTAGGTGATTTTGTAGGCTAATATAACTTCTACACACACTGTAGTAAACTAGAGTTCTACTCTAGTTTAAAGTAGATTAAACTATGGTAGTTTAGGTGTATTAAATGCATTTTTGATTTAGGGTATTTTCAACTTACAGTGGGTTTTTTTGGACATAGCCCCATTGTAAGTGGAGGAAGGATCTATATTTGCTTATGAGGGGAAACAAGAAAAGAATCATAGAAAAAAATATATGTATATATATAAATTGTAATGCAAGGTAAATTTGGGGCCTGATAATTCCTTGGGAGGGGGTGTCTTGTGCACTGTAGAATGTTTAGCAGCATCGCTGACTTCCTACCTCTGAGATTCAAGTAGAATTTCCCCAGCTGTGATGACCAAAAAATGTCTCTAGACTTTGCCAAATGTCCCCTGACAGGGGAAGGGGGAAAAGCAAAATCATTCCTGGTTGACAACAACTGTTTCAATAAAACATTTCATTATTTTTCTATTTTTAAAAGGAATAATATTCATAAATAAAAAATGAGAAAAATCTTTACCTTTGACCTAGTGTTCTCTTCAGAAACATATCCAGAGAATAGTTGAAATCAGCAATGTTCTGGTTCTATCAGACAAGGGAGTAAAGCATTATTGTGTGGTGACCTGCTTGGGGATGTCAGCAAACCCCACCATTCCTCTGAGTTCTTGCAAAATGGGGGAAAGAAATCAGTGTATGTTATATAAGTATACCTTCTACTGACAGTGCAGAGTATTTTTATCCTGGTGGAAGTTGCCTCTGGGCTCTGAAACCTTCTGTCAGGGAGTAAAGAAAACTAATTGCAGTGAAATATCTTTTCAGGCAACCTGCCCATCACCAAATTCTATATGTAGGGGAAATGCACACTTCCTTTAGAAGATGTTTCAGTGGAGCTCAAACCCCATAGGAATTCTTTTTAGGGCCAGGGAAACTTTTACACAGTGTAAGAACTTTAGTTCAATTCAGAATATGTTAAAATTTCAAGGTGCTATTAAGGAGTCCTCAGTCACCTGAAGTGACCCGTTATTTTATTTGCAGGATAACTAGAAACCAGAGAAGTTAAGTACTTGTCAGTTCAACACACCTAATTAGTATCACAGCATAAAATTAAGCCCACGTCAGCCTGAAGTTTCTTATCCTTCAGGCAAACTTTGTCTTTAAAAGAACACTTTCCATCCCTGCAATTGTATATCATTTGAAAAGAATTTATTTCTAGATGATGGTATCTTTCCACAGTGTTTGAAATAGGGTTTAGTCTTCAAATAGAATGTAAAATTCAAACATTTAGTGAATAAACATTTATTGGGTTCTTTGTGCCCAGTTCTGTGCCACACAATGGATTTGAAAGATTAAATGTCTTATAGTTTTTCTGCAACTGTCATAGCCCTATACATTCTGCTGTATACATAAGATATTCAGTCAATTCCGACTAGGGATCTAGAATAGAATTAGTGTATATCTAGATTATGAGGCTCTCCATCTGTACTCCTGGGAACACCTCCTCCACTCCTCTCATTCTGCTGACCTTTCACATCTTCATGGGTAAATTTGTGTGTCAGTGTATTTGTAATAACCCTGTTACAGAAGAACAATACCAGGAGCATTTTAATTGAGTACAGTGGAAACTGCAGCAGCCTGATAAATGTAACAAATGACAACAACCCCAACTCTGTACACAGAGAAATGTGTGGACCTAACAGTAACCAAATACCACTGAGTCTTATTGGAGTTTCTATCAGATAAAGGTTTGATCACAGCATTTTCATTGGAATTTTTTCCTACTTCCAGGGACCATTTGCAGTGTGATAACTACCCATAGAAAGCAATCTTTTGAAGGTGTCCTGCCACTTGTGTCTTTCCATAATGCTGGGGTGTACAGACCCAACATATCTGATTTATTGTCATAGCCAAGTAGGGATCAAAATTCCTTCTCATTGGATATTCATGATAGCATAAAATGAAAACAAACAAACAAACAGATGCCATGCATGGATACTTGGCATCTTTCTCTAGACTGAAGGAATGGAAACTGTATGGGGCTAAGAATCAGGAAACGCTGAGTTTAATTCTGATTCAATGACTCTTAACGTTGCAAGACTTCTAATCTCTAAGTAATACGAGTTTTTTCAAATGTGTGTTAGGGGTGGAAACTGTATGCCCAGTAATGCACAGGAGGAGAGAGAGTTGCTGATGGTAAATTCATATGATACTCTACTTGTTGGAATGTGTAGCCATAAGAGCCTTGCAAATCATTAAGGTCAGAAAAAAAATTAAAGATATACACATATGTATCCTTTAAATTATATATATATAAATTTATACATATTTTTTATATTTATATAAAATCAGCACTCACTTTTTTAAGATGAATGCAAACAGATCAAATAATTGTTGTGTCTGTATGATGAAGATGCTACGATGTACACATTTAAATAACTGTGTCCCAGATAAATAGTCTGTTATTCTGATCAGAACACACAAACTAATTTTTAGGCTGGGGGAAAGAACTGGATTTGAGAAAGGAAACAGTAAAAAGTAGTCAGTTATGTCTTATTTTGAGTTTTGTAGAAGCAGAGCCTGAGTTGGGTATGGATGAAAAAGTGACTTATTGAAGGAGATCTCATAGGAAAAACCTGTAGGGGAGTGGGGTAAACAGGTGAGGGCTTGGGATACAGCTAAGCAGTGGTTTTAGCTGAAGTCTAACTTCAGCCTGATCCCAGAGCATCTCCAGAGTATAAACTGCATCACAGAGATAGTTTCACCTTGTGGCAAGAGTCCTGGCCTTTTAATCCCATATCTGTCAATCAGTCCTTGTCTTCAGGCTATTCCTGGGACAGGTATAACTCCCTAGGTTTCTTCAGACAAACTGACTCCTACTGACTGAGGGAAGTAAATCAGTGATTTGTTGGCAGCCAATACTTACAGCATCTAGGGAATATCTGTCAGGTAACAGGGATCCAGGTTTGATACCAATAGCATCTATTACATAATAAAGCAAGCTTCCTAAGGCTATTAATTGAGTTAAAACTAACTCTGGCTCTCCAAAATAACGTAATGAAGGCCAGGGGACCTCTCTTTTTGTTTTTTTTTTTTTTTGGCTGTGCCGTTCATTTCCCAACCAGGGACTGAACCCAGGCCAAGGTAGTGAAAGCGCCGAGTCCTAACCACTGGACTGCCAGAGAATTCCCTCTGTTTTGTTCTTTGTTTTATCCCCAATACTTAGGAAAATGCCTGGCTCAGAGAATATACTCAGTAAATGTGTGTTGAATGAATGAAGGGTTTCCCGACATATATGCCAGCCTCTGTATTTTGGTGCACACTTCCCCTGATTTTTCTACTGCCTTCAATGCCCTCCTTTCTCCTCTCAGTCTTTATTTGTTCTTCAAAGCATATCTGATCATCAAAGTTGATCTATGAAGCATTCTTTGAATGCCCATGGGAACCTGTATGTGTGTGTGTGTGTGTGTGTGTGTGTGAGAGAGAGAGAGAGAGAGAGAGAGAGAGAGAGAGAGGGAGAGAGAGAGATTGCATATGTGTGGGTGTATGCCTCCTTGTATCTGGCTAGCTATCAACTCTGTAACTAAACATGTCTTTTCCTGGCTCTACAACATCTAACTAATCCCCGTCTTCTGAAGCATCTCCATAATTATGTACATATTTCTTAGTTTAGCAGTCAATACCCAGTTCACCATCATTCACAGTTAATAATAATAGTAATAATAAATCATATTTATTGAGTACTTACTAAGCTCCAAGCACTGTACTCAACACATACATGCCTGTCTCATTGGATTTGATAATAATCTCATAATGCAGGTGCTTTTATTATCTTTATTTTTTGAATGAAGTAGCTTGTCAAAACCACACATCTAGTATGAGAAAAACTGGATTTAAAAGCAATCAACAGATGCTACAACCTTGTCTTAGCCTCAAAGCTACAGTATCTTACCTCCAAAAACATTTCAACAGCTTGCTGACAAATCTTTCTTCTTCAATCCACTCCCACACAGCAGCCAGAATGATCTTTACAAAGCATCAATCTGGTGATGTCCCTCCTCTGCTGAAAACTCATCAGTAGCTCCCCCTTAATCTCAAGATGAAGCCCAAACCCTTTAATATGGTTTTATAAAAGCACCCTGATTCACCCCGAGTACCTCTCCATCCGTATCCCTTGTCTTCCCTCACTTCCCCAGGTATTGAATGTCCTTCAGATTCTTAAAGGCACTAGACACCCTCTCCCTCCCTTTTGGACCGAAATGTGGGTTGAAAGTGAGAAGGTTCTCTTCTACTCCTACTTCCTCAACTGAATATCTATCCTCCAAGAAATAGTTCTTGATCTCCCAAACCTGTTGTAGCTGTCCCCCGTCTTTGAGACCAGTGCCTGAGTTTACTCACTGTTTCATCTCCACAGACTAGAAGAGAGCCTGGAATATCATTGCAGTAAATGACATTTGCCTTCAGATGGAAAAAAAGAATGAATATTCTAATGATGTAAAAATACTCTCTCCTCCCTACCCTTACTGTGAGGTTGGAAGACAATGACTATGCTTAACACAGCTCTCCATCCTCCACAATAGCTAGGGCATTGTCCACTACACAGTAGATTCTTAGAAACTGTTTATTTATTAATTATTATTGCTATTTTTACCTTGGCTTCAGTCACAATCATTACCTTTTTCAGCCAGGAAAGCTCATGTTTGATTCATGGCTCTTAATTCAACTCACAATGTAAAGTTATGCAATGGTTGGGTTGAAGGTCATCCAAATAGGGATCTCCTTAATGAACAAATTCCCACCACAGTTCATCTTGTGTGTACTTGAATCCCTCTAACTTCGGAGAACTCACGACTTCCTAGAAGAGGATTCTTTGTCATAAGTTTTAGCATATTGTTTCTCATGTTGAATCAATTTTTTTTTTCCTATCATATGAGCCTCATTGGATAGGAAACTAAGAATGCCATTAGTAATTCAGTGGAGGATAAGATGGCATTTTCCTTATTTATTTTTTTTTTTTAACCAGTCTGTGCTTTCCTCCCTGGAATACTAACTGAGAGACCCCTTGAAAAAACCCTGAACTGGGGAGTGGGTTGGGGGCATGGAAAGAGACTTATTGCCTGGCTTAATATTGTCCCTCAGAGCAATCACTGTCCCGCGTTCTTGGCTTTAGCCCAATTTGCCTACATGACAGTCCATTCTCCCTGACTCAGCCTTCTGTGTCCAGACAAATGATTCACTCTCAGTGCATTTTTCTGCTCTTACTAAATAGGCTCTCTAACCATCACTGTATCTTTCAATTCCAGCTAACAGCTTGGACAGCAGTTTTTTAAAAAAATGTTACTAAGCAAGCAAGCTCAGCCAGAGAAATCATGCAGAATTCTCTGAGAATGCTCCTCACATCGTTTGGGCTCACAAGGACTGCTGCCTTCTCTAAACTCAGGGCAAAATCCATTTCACATATTGTATTCATTTATCCATTGGCAGATTGCTTACTAGTCTCTGCCATTTCTTAAACTTTAGCTAATACTGATTAAGCACTAACAGTAAACCAAACACTGTGTTAAATGCTTTCATAAATGATCTCATCTAATTTTCACCAAAAACCCTTGGAGATTGGTACTATTAGTATCCTTATGTTACACAGGAGAAAACTGAGGTACAAAGAACTTAAGCAGATTGCCCAAAAGCACTTAGCAAGTAAGTGGAAGAGAAGGATTTGATCCCAGAAATGTGACTTCAGGGTCAAAGCACTGTCTAAACTCTACACCCCTATGCTTGAGTGGAATGGATGGTGTAGGGTGATACCTGCCTTTAAATTATTTTGTGACCTTTGGCATATCACTTCAACTCTCTGGGCCTCATTTTCATCATATTAAAAAGAACATGGCTGAGTTGAATATTTCTACAATTAATTACATACAACAACTGTATTCTTCACCATAATCATATTAGGTAGGTGCAGCAAGAGATAGGATGGGAAAAAACAACTGCCTGCAATGGAGGATACAAAGGAATCAAAAGGCCCATTAATGGTACTAGCTGTACCTTTTTTTTTTTAACATCTTTATTAGAATATAATTGCTTTACAATGGTGTGTCAGTTTCTGCTCTATAACAAAGTGAATCAGTTATACACATACATATGTCCCCATATCTCTTCCCTCTTGCATCACCCTCCCTCCCACCCTCCCTATCCCACCCCTCTACATGGTCACAAAGCACCAAGCTGATCTCCCTGTGCTATGCAGCTGCTTCCCACTAGCTATCTATTTTACATTTGGTAGTATATATATGTCCATGCCACTCTCTCACTTTGTCCCAGCTAACCCTTCCCACTCCCTGTATGCTCAAGTCCATTCTCTAGTAGGTCTGCATCTTTATTCCCATCTTGCCCCTAGGTCATTATGACCTTTTTTTTTTTTTTTTTAGAATCCATATATATGTGTTAGCATACGGTATTTGTTTTTCTCTTTCTGACTTACTTCACTCTGTATGACACTCTCTAGGTCCATCCACCTCACTACAAATAACTCAGTTTCGTTCCTTTTTATGGCTGAGTAATATTCCATTGTATATATGTGCCACATCTTCTTCATCCATTCATCGTTTGATGGACACTTAGTTTGCTTCTATGTCCTGGCTACTGTAAATAGAGCTGCAATGAACATTTTGGTACGTGACTGTTTCTGAATTATGGTTTTCTCAGGGTATATGCCCAATAGTGAAATTGCTGGGTCATATGGTAGTTCTATTTTTAGTTTTTTAAGGAACCTCCATACTGTTCTCCATAGTGGCTGTATCAATTTACATTCCCACCAACAGTGCAAGGGGTTCCCTTTTCTCCACACCCTCTCCAGCATTTACTGTTTGAAGATTTTTTGATGATGGCCATTCTGACCGTTGTGAGATGATATCTAATTGTAGTTTTGATTTGCATTTCTCTAACAATTAATGATGTTGAGCATTCTTTCATGTGTTTGTTGGCAATCTGTATATCTTCTTTGGAGAAATGTCTGTTTAGGTCTTCTGCCCATTTTTGGATTGGGTTGTTTGTGTTTTTGATATTCAGCTGCATGAGTTGCTTGTATGTTTAGCAGATTAACCCTTTGTCATTTGCTTCATTTGCAAATATTTTCTCCCATTCTGAGGGTTGTCTTTTCGTCTTGTTTATGGTTTCCTTTGTCGTGCAAAAGCTTTTAAGTTTCATTAGGTCCCATTTGTTTATTTTTGTTTTCATTTCCATTTCTCTAGGAGGTGGGTCAAAAAGAATCTTGCTGTGATTTATGTCGTAGAGTGTTCTGCCTATGTTTTCCTCTAAGAGTTTGATGGTGTCTGGCCTTACCTTTAGGTCTTTAGTCCATTTTGAGTTTATTTTTGTGTATGGTGTTAGGGAGTGTTCTAATTTCATTCTTTTACATGTAGCTGTCCAGTTTTCCCAGCACCACTTATTGAAGAGACTGTCTTTACTCCATTGTATATCTTTGCCTCCTTTATCATACATTAGTTAACCATAGGTGCATGGGTTTATCTCTGGGCTTTCTATTTTATTCCATTGATCTATGTTTCTGTTTTTGTGCCAATACCATATTGTCTTGTTTACTGTAGCTTTGTACTATAGTCTGAAGTTAGGGCGCCAGATTCCTCCAGCTCTGTTTTTCTTTCTGAAGATTGCTTTGGCTATTCGGGGTCTTTTGTGTTTCCATACAAATTGTGAATTTTTTTGTTCTAGTTCTGTGAAAAATACCAGTGGTTGTTTCGTACGGATTGTGTTGAATCTGTAGATTGCTTTGGGTAGTAGAGTCATTTTCACAATGTTGATTCTTCCAATCCAAGAACATGGTATATCTCTCCATCTATTTGTATCATCTTTAATTTCTTTCATCAGTGTCTTATTATTTTCTGCATACAGGTCTTTGGTCTCCTTAGATAGGTTTATTCCTAGATATTTTATTCTTTTTGTTGCAGTGGTAAATGGGAGTTTTTTCTTGATTTCACTTTCAGATTTTTCATCATTAGTGTATAGGAATGCAAGAGATTTCTGTGCATTAATTTTGTATCCTGCTACTTTACCAGATTCATTGATTAGCTTTAGTAGTTTTCTGGTAGCATCTTTGGGATTCTCTATGTATAGTATCATGTCATCTGCAAACAGTGACAGCTTTACTCCTTCTTTTCCGATTTGGATTCCTTTTATTTCTTTTACTTCCTTGATTGCTGTGGCTAGAACTTCCAAAGCTATGTTGAATAAGAGTGGTGAGAGTGGGCAACCTTGTCTTGTTCCTGATCTTAGTGGAAATGGTTTCAGTTTTTCACCATTGAGGATGATGTTGGCTGTGGGTTTGACATATATGGCCTTTATTATGTTGAGGAAAGTTCCCTCTATGCCTACTTTCTGTAGGGTTTTTATCATAAATGGGTGTTGAATTTTGTTGAAAGCTTTCTCTGCATCTATTGAGATGATCATATGGTTTTTCTCCTTCAATTTGTTAACATGGTTTATCACATTGATTGATTTACATATATTGAAGAATCCTTGCATTCCTGGGATAAACTCACTTGATCACGGTGTATGTTCCTTTTAATGTGCTGTTGGATTCTGTTTGCTAATATTTTGTTGAGGATTTTTGCATCTATGTTCATCAGTAATATTGGCCTGTAGTTTTCTTTTTTGTGGCATCTTTGTCTGGTTTTGGTAACAGGATGATGGTGGCCTTGTAGAATGAGTTTGGGAGTGTTCCTCCCTCTGCTATATTTTGGAAGAGATTGAGAAGGATAGGTGAGAAGAAGGTAAGCTATTCTCTAAATGTTTGATAGAATTCGCCTGTGAAGCCATCTGGTCCTGGGCTTTTGTTTGTTGGAAGATTTTTAATCACAGTTTCAATTTCAGTGCTTGTGATTGGTCTGTTCATATTTTCTATTTCTTCCTCGTTCAGTCTCAGAAGGTTGTGCATTTCTAAGAATTTGTCCATTTCTTCCAGGTTGTCCATTTCATTGGCATATAGTTGCTTGTAGTAATCTCTCATGATCCTTTGTATTTCTGCAGTGTCAGTTGTTACTTCTCCTTTTCCATTTCTAATTCTACTGATTTGAGTCTTCCCCCTTTTTTTCTTGATGAGTCTGGCTAATGGTTTAACAATTTTGTTTATCTTGTCAAAGAACCAGCTTTTAGTTTTATTGATCTTTGCTATCGTTTCCTTCATTTCTTTTTCATTTATTTCTGATCTGATCTTTATGATTTCTTTCCTTCTGCTAACTTTGGGGGTTTTTGTTCTTCTTTCTCTAATTGCTTTAGGTGTAAGTTTAGGTTGTTTATTTTAGATGTTTCCTGTTTCTTAAGGTAGGGTTGTATAGCTATAAACCTCCCTCTTAGAGCTGCTTTTGCTGCGTCCCATAGGTTTTGGGTCATTGTGTATTCATTGTCGTCATTTGTTTCTAGGTATTTTTTGATTTCCTCTTTGATTTATTCAGTGATCTCTTGGTTATTAAGTAGTGTGTTGTTTAGCCTCCATGTGTTTGTATTTCTTACAGATTTTTTCCTGTCATTGATATCTACTCTCATGGCGCTGTGGTCGGAAAGATACTTGGTACAATTTCAATTTTCTTAAATTTACCAAGGCTTGATTTGTGACCCAAGGTATGATCTATCTTGGAGAATGTTCCATGAGCACTTGAGAAGAATGTGTAATTCTGTTGTTTTTTGGTGGAATGTCCTATAAATATCAATTAAGTCCATCTTGTTTAATGTGTAATTTAAAGCTTGTGTTTCCTTATTTATTTTCATTTTGGATGATCTGCCCATTGGTGAAAGTGGGGTGTTAAAGTCCCCTAGTATGATTGTGTTACTGTCAATTTCCCCTTTTATGGCTGTTAGCATTTGCCTTATGTATTGAGGTGCTCCTATGTTGGGTGCATAAATATTTACAATTGTTATATCTTCTTCTTGGATTGATCCCTTGATCATTATGTAGTGTCCCTCTTTTTCTCTTGTAATAGTCTTTGTTTTAAAGTCTATTTTGTCTGATATGAGAATTGCTACTCCAGCTTTCTTTTGATTTGCATTTGCATGGAATATCTTTTTCCATCCCCTCACTTTCTGTCTGTATGTGTACCTAGGTCTGAAATGGGTCTGTTGTAGACAGCATATACATGGGCCTTGTTTTTGTATCTTTTCAGCCAGTCTGTGTGTTTTGGTTAGAGCATTTAATCCATTTACATTTATGGTAATTATCAATATGCATGTTCCTATTACCATCTTCTTAATTGTTTTGGGTTTATTATTGTAGGTCTTTTCCTTCTCTTGTGTTTCCTGCCTCCAGAAGTTCCTTTAGCATTTGTTGTAAAGCTGGTTTGGTGGTGCTGAATTCTCTTAGCTTTTGCTTGTCTGTAAAGCTTTTAATTTCTCCGTCAGATCTGAATGAGATCCTTGCTGGGTAGAGTAATCTTGGTTGTAGGTTTTTCCCTTTCATCACTTTAAATATGTCCTGCCACTCCCTTCTAGCTTGCAGAGTTTCTGCTGAAAGATCAGCTGTTAACCTTATGTGAATTCCCTTGTATGTTATTTGTTGTTTGTTCTCTTGTTGCTTTTAATATTTTTTTCTTTGCGTCTAGTTTTTGATAGTTTGATTAATATGTGTCTTGGTGGGTTTCTCCTTGGATTTATCCTGTATGGGACTGTCTGCGCTTCCTGGACTTGATTAACTATATCCTTTCCCACATTAGGTAAGTTTTCAACTATAATTTCTTCAAATATTTTCTCAGTCCCTTTCTGTTTGGCTTCTTCTTCTGGGAGCCCTGTAATTTGAATGTTGGTGCATTTAATGTTGTCCCAGAGGTCTCTGAGACTGTCCTCAGTTCCTTTCATTCTTTTTTCTTTATTCTGCTCTGCAGTAGTTATTTCCAGTATTGTATCTTCCAGGTCACTTATCCATTCTTCTCCCTCAGTTATTCTGCTATTGATCCCTTCTAGAGAATTTTTAATTTCATTTATTGTGTTGTTCTGATCTTTTTTTTTGCTCTTTAATTCTTCTAGGTCCTTGTTAAAAGTTTCTTGTATTTTCTCCATTGTATTTCCAAGATTTTGGATCATCTTTACTATCCTTATTCTGAATTCTTTTTCAGGGTGACTGCCCATTTCCTCTTCATTTTTTAGGTCTGTTGGGTTTTTACCTTGCTCCTTCATCTGCTGTGTGTTTTTCTGTCTTCTCATTTTGCTTATCTTACTGTGTTTGGGGTCTCCTTTTTGCAGGCTGCAGGTTCGTAGTTCCCGTTGTATTTGGTGTCTGTCCCCGGTGGCTATGGTTGGTTCAGTGGGTTGTGTATGCTTCCTGGTGGAGGGGACTAGTGCCTTTGTTCTGGTGGATGAGGCTGGATCTTGTCTTTCTGGTGGGCAGGTCCACCCAGGTCTGGTGGTGTGCTTTGGGGTGCCTGTGGCCTTATGATTTTAGGCAGCCTCTGTGCTAATCGATGGGGTTGTGTTCCTGTCTTGCTAGTTGTTTGGCATTGGGTGTCCTGCACTGTTGCTTGCTGGTTGTTGAGTGGAGCTGGGTCTTGGCGTTGAGATGGAGATCTCTGGGAGATTTTCACCATTTGATATTGCGTGGAGCTGGGAGGTCTCTTGTGGATCAGTGTCCTGAACTTGGCTCTCCCACCTCACTGGCACAGCCCTGATGCCTGGCTGGAGCACCAAGAGCCTGTCCTCTCCACGGTTTTGAAGATCATCAAGTCCAAATCCCACTGCAAGTCCAAGATCGAGATGCTGGCAGATTTGGTGTCTGGTGAGAGCCCACTTCCTGGTTCACAGCCAGCGATGATGTGCTGTGTCCTCACATGGTGGAAGGGGAAAGGGAGTTTTCTAGGGCAGTCTTTTTTTTTATTTGAAGTATAGTTTATTTACAGTGCTGTGTCAATCTCAAAATTTCTGGAAGATAGTAGAAGCAGTTTATAGAGGGTAATCTTGCCTCTTTATTGGCTTCTGAGCAGCGAGAAGTCGGACCCACTTTCTCGGTAATTCAAGCTGTACCTTTTTTTTTTTTTTTTTTTTTTTTTTTGTATG
>NW_006775143.1:789519-810182 GCF_000442215.2 Lipotes vexillifer | reverse complement strand
TTTGCGATATGCGGACCTCTCACTGTTGTGGCCTCTCCCGTTGCGGAGCACAGGCTCCGGACGTGCAGGCTCAGCGGCCATGGCTCACGGGCCCAGCTGCTCCGCGGCATGAGGGGTCTTCCCGGACCGGGGCACGAACCCGTGTCCCCCGCATCGGCAGGCGGACTCTCAACCACTGTGCCACCAGGGAAGCCCTAGCTGTACCTTTTTATACTTCTGCAGTTAGAAAGCCAAGGAATAACTCCCAAAACTGATTCTCACCTTTCTGTTGGTATCTCATATTTCAGTGGTGACATTTATTTCAGTTTTTAGGCCCTGCCATCCTCTGGATTTAGAAATAAAATGAGCACACTTCAAATTCTTAAATGTGTTTGGTAAGCACGAGAAAAAGGAAAGAAAGCAAGTCGTGCCTTGCCAGTGTGTATGTGTGTCATGACTTAAAAGACAGCTCCAGAGACTGGCCACGGCAGCCTTGTGGTTGTCTACCCCACATCCACTTCACACTTCTACAGATGTGATGTTAGTACTCCGGCAGTCTTCTTGGTCCATGAGAACGTGGGCTCACTCTGCCACACACCAGGCATGGCAGAGTGTGAGCTGCAGGAAGCAGATTCCTGATGACTTCATGGCCCTTGTACACCAGTCCTGGACAGCTTACCTTCTGAATTTTGTGCCACAGTGTGGCACATGAAATGTTAGTTCCCCAATCAGGGATAGAACCCATTGCCCCCTGCACTGGAAGTGCAGAGACTTAACCACTGGACCACCAGGGAAATCCCCCTTCTGACATTTTATATAGGAGAGGATAAACTTTTGATCTATTTAAACCACTAAGCCACTGCTTAGTGGATTTTAAATTTTCATTTAAGCTACTAAATTCACTAAGGAAGTGCATACAAAGGAAAGTTAAACTCAGTTTTGAGTTTCCTAGTAGCCAAAGTAAAGAAGGAACTATAGGAATATCAGAGGATGAATCCTGGATTAGATGAACCTGATTCAAATGAATACATTTTCTTTTTTAAATGAAATATATTAACTAGGGATTACATGAGAGACACAGAAGAAGATTCCAATAATCAGTGATGCCCAACCATGTCATCCTCTGTCTCCATCACTTGAGACTTTCATACTTAAGTATAGGATTACTTACTGGTTCACACAGGAAAATAAGTTGTTAGAAAAGGAAGCTTGCTTACCCCTAACGTCTCTTATAATCTTAACCTTTATTTGATCTGTGATCTGTCTCAGGGGCTAACATATGCCTCTTTATGACTGAAGGGCCACCAACTATCTGTCCTCTTTGCTGCTCTCCGTTATTCTTTCAACTAGAAATCATGTCCTTAGATGAAAAGTAGATGTACATTTAGAAGGAGAATCAGGACAGAACCTCCAACAAGGTTGAAGAGTCAGAGACTGTGGCTGCAGCCACACAGTGTCCAAAGTATGAGCTGTCCTAAAGGAATAGAAATGTCCTTATAACTGAAAAGAAAATGAATATGTTTCTGATAATCACCAAATGATTTATTTTTATTTATCCAAGAAGCTTCTCTCTTTCTGCAGCAGGAAGAAAGTGTTAACTACTCCTAGAAGCATGTGATTACAGGTTTCTAGAACTGTAGAGCTGTAAGGACATTAGAGATTATTTGAATCATATCCTACACTTAAAAGTGCAGAGCTTAAGGCCTGTAAAAGAGAAGAACCAAGTTCTAGGAAATACATAAGTTCCACAGAGAGTCACCATTAATAGTCAGTCCTCCTGAATCCTAACTTTGAAAGGGCTGGCATTAAAAGGTTCCACATTAATCAGTTCCTTTGAGCCTCACTCCCCCAATATTTAGGAAAAAAAATTTTTTTAATAAAAATTTAAAGGATAAAAGATTTTTAAAAATCCTTACATGAGATTTCTTAAAAGACCTGTTGATTGTTCCCAACAAAAGCTTATTTTTTTAAAAACAGGATTTTTAACATTCCTGGGTAACTGATGAATGAGTTAGATTAAGCTTGGCATTGATTAATCTTTCTGACCTGAGCCAAGGCCACTTTCTATAGCCCTTTTGCCCTCCATTACTATACCCATTGTAAAATGTTTATCCAATTGACTATTTCTCCACCAGCCCCCTCTACATTAACCCTCTGGATTAGCCTTTGTTGTGCATTGTATCAAAAGCTTGCTAGAAGTCCAAGTGAATTATATCTGTGGTGACTGTCACCTCCTTTAAAAAAATTAATCAACTTCATTAAGCATGAGCTCCCTTTGGACGTCTGTTGTCAGAGGTCTCTGCAAACTGAGAGAGAGCGAGCATGCAAGCCAACAGCTATTGTGAAAAGACCTCTGGCCTGAGAATCCAAATTCCTGTGTTTTAGTTTCAGTTCAGTCCTAGGCAGGGCTATGACCTTGAGCTACCTGCTCATAATCTCTGTGAGGCTGAACAATATAATGTAGTGATTAAAGGTGCATGTTTTGAAATTACAGAGAACATGAACCATCTACCAGATATGAGACTTTGAACTGGCTATTCAATTTGCCAAAACATCAGAATTTTCAGTAGTAAAATGGGGATGATAGTAGGAGCTGTATTACTTTAAAGATACTACATTACTGTGTGAAGAAACTCCTAAAATACTGTGATTTAAAATTTGTATATCTAGGACTTCCCTGATGGCGCAGTGGTTAAGAATCCGCCTGCCAATGCAGGGGACACGGGTTCAAGCCCTGGTCTGGGAAGATCCCACATGCCGCGGAAAAACTAAGCCTGTGTGCCACAACTACTGAGCCTGCACTCGAAAGCCCATGAGCCACAACTACTGAAGCCTGCGTACCTAGAGCCCGTGCTCTGCAACAAGAGAAGTCACCACGATGAGAAGCCAGCACGCTGCAACAAAGAGTAGCCCCTGCTTGCAGCAACTAGAGAAAAGCCTGTGCACAGCAACGAAGACCCAATGCAGCCAAAAATAAATGAATGAATATAAGTTTTAAAAAATAATAAAATTTGTATATTTATATCTATCTATATATGTATATTTGCATTCTTTTTTGTTTGTTTGTTTGTTTTTGGCGGTACGCGGGCCTCCCACCGCTGCGGCCGCTCCCGCTGCGGAGCACAGGCTCCGGACGCGCAGGCCCAGCGGCCACGGCCCAAAGGCCCAGCCGCTCCGCGGCACGCGGGATCCACCCGGACCGGGGCACGAACCCACGCCCCCCGCATCGGCAGGCGGACTCCCAACCACTGCGCCACCAGGAAAGCCCTGCATTCTTTTTTTTTCTGTATTTACTTACTATGTATTGAATTGTGTCCTTTAAAAAGATGTTGAATTCCTAACCCCAAGTGCCTGACCCCAAGTGACCTTATTTTGTGATAGGGTCTTTGCAGATGATGAAGTTTAAATGGGGTCATTAGGGTGGACTAAACTAATCTGACTGTTGTCTTATAAAAAGGGGAAATTGGGGTACAGAGGGAGACATTTGCATGGGGAAGATTTTGTGAACTCACAGGGAGAATGGCATCTATAAGGCAAGAAATGCCTGAGGCTACCAGAATCTAGAAGGCATGAAGGACCCTTCCCTTACCTTGATTTCTTGACTTCTCCCCTCCAGAACTGTGAGATGATACATTACTGTTGTTATAAGTTCAGTTTGTGGAACTTTGTTTCAGCAGCCACAGGAAACTGCTACATTGTGCTAGAGATTACAATACACATACTTAAATTTTCACTTAAAAGTTTTCACTTTTAAAGTCATCATGGTACTACTACAAGTAGTACTACATTTTACTATAAGTAAAATATAGAAAACTTGAAACTATGCATCCATTTAACCCACTCCCATCCTTTGTGAAATAATTCTTATGTATATTATATTTACACACATTTAAACCACTCATTACAATGTTATAAATTTTTTGCTTCAAATAGTCACATGTATTTTAAACAAATTAAGAATAAAAATAGTATTTTGTAACTGCCCGTAAGATAGTATTTGAACACTACTTCCACTGCTATTCCTTCTTCCCGAAGATTCGGATTTCCATCTGCTACGATTTCCTTTCAGCCTGCAGACCTTCCTTTAAGGTTCCTTGAAGTACAGACTTGCTGGCATCAAATTCTCTTAGCTTTCCTCTATCTTAAGTAATATTTGTTTCACTTTTATTTTTGACAGTTTTATTAGATGTAGAATTCTAGGCTTCAGGATTTTTTTCTTTCATTACTTTAAAAATACCATTTGATTGTTTCTGATGAAGTCAGCGATCACTCAAATTATTATTCCTCCATTATACCTTTTTTTTTTTTTTTTGCTGCTTTAATGACTTCTATTCATTTTTTGCTTTTATTCACACAGTAACTATGCTGTGCTTAGGCATGGTGTCCTTTCTGTTTATCCTGTTTGACATTCACTGGACTTCTTAACTCTATAAATATATGTCTTTGATTAATTTGGGGGAAACTGAAACTGCTATCTTTTCAGATACTTTTGCTTCCCCAATTTCTATCCTCCTCTTATAGAACTTTGATTATATATATGTTGGGCCATTAGAGATTCCCCAAGAGGACCCAGAGATTCTATTTTCTTAATTCTTTTTCACATCAGATGATTTCTATTAATCTTCGATTTCACTGACTCCTTCTGCTATCTCAAACCTGTTCTTTTGCCTATCCTTTTATTTCAAATTTTATTTCAGATTTTGCCAGTTTTAGTTATACAGTTTCCATTTGGAACTTTTTATAGTTTCTATTTCTCTGTTGAAATGTCATATTTTGTTCATTATAAGAGTATTTTCCCTTATGCCCTTGAGCAGAGATTATAGTAGCTGCTCAAGGTTAGTCTCCATTAATTGCCTTTTCTTTAATGAGTCAAAATTTCCCATTTCTTCATATGACTGGTAATTTTATATTGGATCCTGAACATGCTCCATAATATCCTGTAAAGACTCCAGATTATCTTACCTTTGTTTGAACCATATTGGTTTCTTTACTGGCATTCTTGTGTTTAGCTAGCAGTTGATTTGTCTGAACTCAAACTCCAGACTGTAAACTTCCAGTTTATATTTCGTATCTTTAATTGGGCTGCTAGAATTCTGCTTAATACATTTGAGGTTCAGGGGTTGGGTAGCTATTTTGTAAGATTTCCTACACAGAGCCTATAGCTCTCGCTCCTTAGTTCTTTTCTCCCTCGAGCTTCTCTCTACACTTTCCAGTCGTATGGCTGCTCCAAACGCTGCTTCTTGATGAAGGTAGCAAACCTGTGGGTTTCTGTGCAAGTCTCAGCCTCTGCAGGGGTGACATCTAGAAAGAGTCTCAAAGCTAAAAGCCTTAACAACAGGAAACTCACGTGCTCACTGTCATTACTTTCTCTTAAGGCTGACACCCCTCTAATATCATCTGCTTTGTTTCACCCAGCAGTGTCTTCATCTGTTTGAACTTTGTAATTTTTCTAGAGTTTATAGTTGTCATCTGTGGGAGGGTTGATCTGATAGTGTTTACCAGAATCTAACTCCTATCTTCTCCCAGTGGTTTAAATCAAAGTTCATTTCTCTCTGACTTAGTAGTCCAGAGATTGCCAGGTGGTTCTTCCCTATGAGGTTATTCAGGATCTAGACTAGTTTATTGAGTTTGTTTTTCTCAAAATATAAATTTAATCTCTGGATCCAAGAATCAAATCATTTTCAATTCTCAACCAGAATAAAGGTAGGAGGAATCAAGACAAACAGCTTTATTTTTAAGGAGGTAAATTGGAGATTGTACCAGTCACTTCCAGTGGCATCCTGTTAGTCTAAACTAATTAGTCACATGGTGATATCTAGCTATAAATGAGTTTAGGGAATAAAATTTCTTGAAAGAGTCGTATACCCCGCCAAACCATGGCAAGGAGAGGAAGTCTACTATTAAGAGTAAGAAAATTGAATGTATTCTCAGAGAACATTTATATTCTAAGCCACAACCCACTCCTCTAGCCACTCAGGTGTCTGTGTATACTCTACACAACCACTGTCTACCTATGGGAGAGATTATGTAAGTTATACCAGCCCAAAGTCCATGATCCCTTTATATCCTGTTTTGGTGACTTCTGAAAGTTTCTAAACCTATGAATAAGTACACAATATCTACCATACCATGTTCCTATTCCCTGTTATATCCAATGTACAGTAAAGGAGTAGGAACAGGGTACTTGTACTAGATTTAAGCCAAAAAATAAAAGCTAAATTATGAAAATGTAAAACATGCAGCAGTCATTATTCTGTAGCACTAATGAAATAATAATTGTCAGGAATTGCAAATATGCTCTCCGCTGGCAGTGAAGTAAATTTCTTTTTTGGACCCTTGTTTTGCACTGTGAGAAGCACTAAATTGTCCAGTGTCTTCCATGGCCTGTGGCTTTACCTTCTCGATAGTTCTTCCTTTCTGATATTCCTTGTTGTCCTGCATGAAAATAAAATTGGAGAGTATGTCCTTGGATAATTGACATTATCAATTGTTGTTGTTGATTAAAACTGATAAAGGTTTGTTGCCCCTTTCTTCACCCAGGTACAAGTGTAAAACCTCAGAATTTGATTTAGGTGTAGGACCATTACAGTTGATCCTTGAACAACAAGGAGTTAGGTGGAAAATCCACATATAACTTTACCATAAACCCCTTGTATCCACGGTTCTGTGTCTGTGGGTTCAGCCAACTGCAGATCATGAAGTGCTATAGTATGCATTTATTTAAAAATGAATCCATTTATAAGTGGACCCACATAGTTCAAAATCCTGTTGTTCCAGGTCCACTATATCATCATCTTTTGCATTCCATCCTTTGGTTTCTTTGGCAATAAAATACAGAAAGTGGCAGGGGGACCCAGTAACTATAACGTTATGGATGGCCTAACGGCAGCTTCAGCTCATTCACCAGGGTTCCAGCCTGTCCTTCCTCATAGCTTGGACCTTCCAAATGGCCTGCCCTACAGATTTTAGACTTTCCTAATGAGCCCTACAATTGTGCAAGCTAACTGCTTGCAGTGAATCTCTTAATACTATATTTTCTCCAACTAGCTTTCTTTCTCTGGTTGAACCCTGATTAATACACCCCCAAGACTGTAAACAAGGCAAGACAATAATATATTAATGAACAAAATTTTTTAAAGTCTAAGCTAATGGAGAAACATACTGTGTTCATGAATTAGACTGATAAATATTGTTAAGATCTTCTTGAAATCGGTATTTCAATTAGATTCAATACAAACTTAATGTAAATTGCAGACATATTTTCAGTAGAAATTGACAGATTGAATCTACTTTAGTATAGATAAGCAATGGATGTAGAAGTTATTATTATTATTATTTTTTTTGCGGTACGCGGGCCTCTCACTGTTCTGGCCTCTCCCGTTGCGGAGCACAGGCTCCGGACGCGCAGGCTCAGCGGCCATGGCTCACGGGCCCAGCCGCTCCGCGGCATGTGGGATCTTCCCAGACCGGGGCACGAACCCGTGTCCCCTGCATCGGCAGGTGGACTCTCAACCACTGCGCCACCAGGGAAGTCCTGTAGAAGTTATTTTTAAAAATAATTGGTAGACTTATAGTACGTGATTTTTAGATTTATATTATTTTAATAATTAAGCTTTTGCTATATTAATTGAGAAAGTGTGATATTGGTGAAGGGATAGATACATGGGCCAAAGGAACACAATTAGAAAGTCAAGGCAAAGAGTCAGAGTGGCCACTGGAAGAGCCAGATAAAGACCTAAAGGAACCCGGACTTCCCTGGTGGTGCAGTGGTTAAGAATCTGCCTGCCAATGCAGGGGACACGGGTTTGAGCCCTGGACAAGAAAGATCCCACATGCCACGGAGCAGCTCAGCCCGTGTGCCACAACTACTGAAGCCTGCACGCCTACGGCCCGTGCTCCGCAACAAGAGAAGCCACCACAATGAGAAGCCTGTGCACCGCAACAAAGAGTCACCCCCACTCACCGCAACTAGAGAAAGCCAGTGTGCAGCAACAAAGACCCAATGCAGCCAAAAATAAATTAATAATAATAATAAATAATATAATAATAAATAATAAATAATTTTATTAAAAAATAAATAAATAACTCAACTGTTTAAAAAAAAAAAAAGACCTAAAGGAACCCATTGCTTCACTCAACAGAAAGAGTCTTGTTAGAGTAATCTTTCCTTTGATTCTATCCAGTGGTCCTTATTGTGCTTCTTGGGTCCAGCAGAAATACCCCCATCTCTTAGCCAGAGACAGCATCACAGATATTGAAAGAGAGCCTTGGAGACCCCTTGAGATTTCTACTTTTCCAAGTTAAAGTTCCCTAATCTAGACGTCTTTGAACTAGTATAATGTACCCTTTATATCTCAGCAGAGACCTTCGATCTAATCCAATCCTGCTCTGCAATAGATCCTCTGAACTCCTCCATGTGTAAGAACATGGGTAGTCTTCATTACAAATATGGTCCCATCCCTCTTTCTCCAGCCCTTCCCCAGGCTCTTATTGCCCCCTGAATGAGGTAGAGTCTACTTACTTTGGCCTCCTCTGAATCCTGCTTACCTCTTTAGCCGCATTTTGGGACTTGAACCTGCCTGACCCATACTAAGCATGCCATGCACAGGCTTACTACACATTTTAAAACTTACCTTGGAACTTTTCTCTCCTACTTCCTCTTTCATTTTGAAGACTTTTCACATGTTGTTTTTTCTATCTGGAGAATATATCCATACACTCCCACATCCCACTCACACCCAGATATATACACACAGTGTATTTCCTGTACCTGGCTGTCTCCTATTTATCCTTCATGTTCAGCTTACTTTCACATAACATTTAAGTGCTTTTTCATGAGCAACATGTAATATCACATGTGTTGTAACTTCTTGCTTAACCGCCTGTCTCCCCTAGTATAGTAGAGACTACAAGTTCAATGAAGGCAACATTCATCTCTTTCTTGTGGATCATTATATGGTTCAAAGACATGATACAGTGTTTGGTACAGGTTGGGTGCTTAAGAAATAACTGGAGGAGGAAAGGAGGGATGAAGGAGTGATGGAAGTAAGGAAATATATTATTTACAATTTTATACTTTGTGCCAGACTAGTGGGAAAAAATAATCCTGTGACCTGTGGATCACCCCATATGGGTTGGGTCTGAATGGATGATTTAAAATAGTGCCTACGTTTAGGGCTGAAATTGCTTGGTTTCCTCTGGATATTGTTGTCTTTACCCTTCTAAATTCCCAGAGTGGTGCCAGCAGCATCCTTTTTTACCTTGTATGCTTCTTTTCATTCTTTATCCTTTCTTGGCTTAAGCATCTGTATCACTGGGCCAGTGCAATCTCATTAAGCCAGTATTTCCTAGCAGGAGAAAAAATGTGGCTGCTGTTGTTTAGATGGTTTAAAATTAATGATTTGCATATTTTCATTATGCTAATGGAGTCTTATGGTGACAGGCATGTTTAATAATATTTTTAATCCATTAAACTCATGATCATTTAAAATGATATAGTCAAGAACATAGAGAGGGAGGCCATGAGATATGATGGTGAGCTGGGTTCACATCTGAGCTCCACCCCAGTGAGGGGACTGTGGTCAAGTGACCTGACTTTGCTGAATCTCATGTTCCTAATCTCTGAATGGGGAAGATCATGCTTAACACTAAATATATAAAATAATTAAGAATAATAAAGGCACAATACTTAGATCATAATAGACAACCAATAAAGGAACATGTGATGGTGATGTATATATAAATTAATCTCCTCTATGTTAGTTACTCTGTCTAAAGCCAGAAAATATTGCAACATATAATCAACTTATCTAAACCAATCAGTATTTGGAGAAATTATGGGAGAAATCAATGTGAAGTAGGCTTATTTTTCATAATTTTCTATCCTTCCCATCATTCATAGTCTTATACATCTATTAGAACCCAGTTCAAATCTGAGATCCCTGTAGATTCCTTTTTTACTCACCTGATCCAAGAGATGTTTATTTTCTTCTCTGATTTACTGTATAGCTTTGAGCCTGTACCTCCTGTTCTAACATTCTTTTACTGAGGATGATGTTTACTTTTTCCAGCCTACAAATTCTGGATCAAATGCATGTTATTGGCATCTTAAAGTTGAAAATATTATTAAAATGTCAGTTAGCTCTGCTTATTTGGAGAAAGGTCAGTTTTATTATTCTAATTTGGTAAATGAGGCGAACTGAGTTCACACACAACGTGGTGAGAAAGAAGAAAAGAAACATTCTCTGAGGACCTACCATGTGTGTGGTGCTATGCCACTTACACATATTTAACAATGAGACCCAACATCTATTTAGAACTTTTTATGTATTAGGCATCGTTCTACAGGATTTGCATTTAGGAAACCGTGTATAAATCCTAGGCCCATTCAGGAGGTGCTACCACGCAGATTTTCCCTGTGAGGACCTGGAGGCATAGAGACAGTAAGTAACTTGCCTCGTGTCCTGCAGGTCAGAGTTGACATCTAGACCTAGGTCTGCAAGCTGTAGAGCCTACATTTTAACATATAATTCTATACTACTTTATGGAAGTTTTCCTATTATAGACTAGAATGAAGTTACTGTAGATGAAGATACTGAGAACCAGAAAAGTTAATAACTTTGTTCAAGGTCATCCTATTGCAAATTGTCTGAGTCCAGATATTGGCAGGGCCCGAGATCATTCAGGACTTGATCTAAAACACCATGCTTTACTCTTATACAAGCACTCTCTTTTCACTTAAGGTCACAATGCTGGTCTCTTGCAACCTCATTGCCTGCAAGGTTAGAAGACAACACTAGATTTACACAATCGAGTGTTAAGGGCTTTGCTTATGTATTCAATCAGTCAACAGATATGGAGCCCTGACTAGGGACCAGGGAAATGCTAAACCAGACAGACAACCTTCTGCCTCTAGTACTTCCTGATTTGTATCCTTGAAAAACTCAGTGAACACTGCTGAGACTCGGTTTCCTCGGCTGTCACAGTGGGGTAGCAGTGGTGACCTGGTGTCAAACGAAAACAGTTCATGAAATTTGACGCAGGCCTGACATATGATCAGTGCTTTGTTGAGGAAGAAGAAAACTCTCCTCTGTCCTTCGAGGTTCCCCTGGCTAGACTAAGAATTAAGTTGACATGAGACATGTTAACAGGAGAAAATCAAATTAAATTTCATATGCATGAGAACCCCACATATATGAGAGGTTCAAAGGCAGAAAGATAACATGAGGTAGATATGCCATCCTCAGCTAAGGGATGGGACAGGGGCCTGGGCTTCCAAAGACAGAAGGATCATTCACAGGATGATAAGAGGAGAAGCTGTCGGGTAATTAGATGTTTGCGCTCCATATAGATGGGGCCATTTAGATGAAATTTTTCCCTGGTAATAACTTTTTCCGGGAAAAAGCTCCAATTTAAATTCCTCCAGGTAGTTAAGGGAGGGGTGGCAGTTTCTCTTGAGCCCAAAGGGTCTCCACTGTCTTTAGCTTAAAAAAAAATCACATGCCAAAGTAGCACATCTTGGGGAGGCCTGTTCTGAACATGTACAGCTTAATAAATGGTAACTAGTGGAATAACATACAGGAATAATAATATGGTGTTCTGAGAAAGGGTGATCCACACATGGCTTGAAAAGTCAGGAAAGGCTCCACTCAGTGTGATGTTTCTTGAAAGAAGATTTCACGTAGGCAGAGGAGAAATGGAAGGGTGCTTCCAAGAAGGAAACAATATGAAACCAGTATCTGACTATGTGCGTATGGGGCAAGTTACCCCAAATCTACTTGCAGAAAATATAGTAAATGATGGCTTTGAAAGCAATGAGACTGCTCACAACACAGGGTTGAGGTGAAGGTGTCTTGACTCTCAGACCTAAGGGTTCACAATTTATCTTATAATGATGACAAATTACAGTTAATTTGGAGGGGACTATTTGGGAGTGAGTTGATGTAGGAACTGAATAAAATTTTTTTCCCCAAATACACATCTGTCCTATCCATTTGCGTGTGCATTTTTAAGGTCCTAATGTCACTGTTTCAAAGTTGCTTGTGGCCACCCGGGTTTCATTGTCAGATGACTTCGTTCCAGCTGAGCTCTTCCGCTTAAGCTGTTAAACAAATGAAAAGCAGAATTGTCACTTTTAAATAGAGTCCACACATAATCACATTTTGAAATGGTCCTCCTCTGGCTGAGGAGAAGTTGTGTGCATTATAATATTGAATTTTAAATAATATATTACACAAAATAGCTTCCAATTTGATTTGGGGAGATATATGTTCATGAATTATTGAATATCTGATTATTGTAGAAAGCTTTAGCCATTATGCACTGGAACTGTCATTCTCTCAGCTCTGTGATATATGAGCTTGGTTATCAATATTTAAAGTTATAGTGAGCTCAGTATGAAGCAGCTGAAAGCTGAGACATGGATTAATCAGCAGTGATGCAGGCAGAACTCCTCCCACACCCGCAACAAGATGGAAAGGAAGATGCTCTAGGAGGATTTCCTAGCCAGTCTTTTTCAGGTGCATTTCAAGTTTCAGCTCCTCTTACAGAAATCCACTCAGTAGCAAGTGAGCAGTTGATTCAATGTAAAGAAAACTTTGCACCTATATCAGCTTTGCTTCATCTTCAGGAAAGTTAACATTTTTCTATCAGATAATATCTACTTGCAGCTCAACTAAATGACCGTGTGTGAAATATACTTTAATTTTGTTCTTTTGGTTTTGCAGTTATAATAATGCAAGTTCCCTGAAGGGAGGGTTGCTGCTTGCCTTGTTCACTGTTGTATCCCAGAACTATCTAAGTGTGTGGTACAGAATGGGTGCTCAATAAATATTTTATTGACTGAATGAATGAATAGATGAATGAATGAAAATTTAATGGTTGGTGATCACTATTATCTTTGTATAGAGTAGAACACACTTCCTTTGCACTATTCAAAATACATCTTTTATTGTATGTCTGTGAGGAAAACAATGTAATACACATGGTAAATCATATAAGCAAAAATAACATGGGGTGCTTTTGAAAAGACTAATGGACAAGGTGCATCTCCTTATGGAAAAGATCAGGTTAGAGGGGCAATATCAAACATGATATCTGGAAAGGTGAGTGGGTGAACCAGATAAAGTGGAATGGGGTAAGGAAGAGGAGAAAGGGTGTACCAGGTGGAGGAAAGAGCTTTTCTTTGAACGCACAGCTAGAAGTGAGTAAGCTTTTAGGACATTGGAGGAGGCTGAAACGTTCCACAAAGTGAGGCGCAAAAGAGACTTTTCTCTTCTTCTGCGTTGCTGGAACTAGTGTCTTACTTTGCAACAGAATTGCCTCTGTGTCTTAACTGAAAGTAGGTAAAGGGAAGGAAAAGGTTTTTGTCATTTAGAATTTCATGAGACCCTTAGAACATCTGAGTTTCTTTCTCTCTGGTGCCTCTCTTTCACTCACAATGCACAGACACAGACATGCATACACATTTTCAGGAATCAGGATTCTGTTCAGTCTGAATCTCAAGCCTATTTTACTCTGTTTGCTTGAAGCCCTGAGTTCTAAAGCACAGTGTTTTCCATGGATACCTATCATAATTGGTTTGTTTGACAAAAAGCAGTGTATTTCAAGGCATATTTGAATAGCATCTCATTTGTAACAAATTTTCACTTTCTCACCAGTGTATTTCTTATATTTTCAAGGAGTTGAAAATATATTATTTTTCTTTAATGTATATATATGTGTGTGTTTGTAAGCTGGATCAGTTTCTCTACGTAGGAATTCTCCAATCTCCAATTTGGAGAGTGTTTCTGGCTACTGATTATCCTGAGCTGTGTTGGAGAAAGATACTGTGGGGTCTCATGGTTATTTATGTAGATTAGTACTTAATCCATTTCTTTTCACCTTTGTTCTCTGCTGTGCTAAGAATCACAGTCATGTGCTTCTCTAGTTCCTTTGAACTAGTGAACTTACTTTCCATCTTCCAGGGTTGGGGTTGGTGGTAGTTTCCTGGCTATATTTGCCAAGAGGAAGAATTTGGGAACTAACTGTTTTTATTCATACTTTCATCCTGTCCTTCTCATTTTAGCCCAGAGTTTACTACTGCCTTCCAAAAAACTGGATGTTTCTCATTTCTGAGCCTTTTTCCAGTTCTGCAGCATTGATCCACTTCCCTTGTCCCCTGTTGCCACCATTCTTTGCAGGCACTTAGATTTCACCTTTCTCTGCTTTAAAAAAAAAAATATGTTAAATACTATTCATGCAACATTAAGGCTATAAAAATTTGCTGTCCTTCTGGGTTTATCACCTTTTAAAACCCCTTTATTATAAGGTTTAAAGAGAAAACAGAGATAAATACATTTATTCAGTCTGCATTTTTCACCCCATGCCCCGCAGACCATTTTTTCTGCAGTGCTTTTGAGATCTGAAAATAATAATTAAAGCATGTGATATAGTAAAATACATAAATTTTTGTGTCCCTACTCCCTCTTTTACAGAAGATAAAAAGGGGGTTCAAAAAAGTCAAAATACAGGAATAAAGACGCAGATGTAGAGAATGGGCTTGAGGACACGGGGAGGGGGAAGGGTAAGCTGGGGCGAAGTGAGAAAGTGGCATGGACATATATACACTACCAAATGTAAAATAGCTAGTGGGAAGCAGCCACATAGCACAGGGAGATCAGCTCGGTGTTTTGTGTCCACCTAGAGGGGTGGGAGGGAGACGCACGAGGGAGGGGATATGGGGATATATGTATACGTATAGCTGATTCACTTTGTTATACAGCAGAAAATAACACACCACTGTAAAGCAATTATGCTCCAATAAAGATGTTAAAAAAAAAATCTTTGATTGAAAAAAAAAAAGTCAGTGTGATACAACACTAGCAAAATGTCAAACTTTGGCCAAAATATCAGTGTAAGAACCAGAATTTGAACTGTGCATTTCCCATGTCCATTTCTTACAAAATTTGATTCCCTATGTTTCTGAATTGCTTGAGCCAATACATGTCTATGATTTTCTTAAACATCAAAAATAGCTCAAAGTTTGAAATAACAGATCTAGACAACTAAGTGGACACTTGCTGGTTTGCCTGAGAAAAGTAATCTTTAAAGTGTTCTCATTCATTTAGATAAAATGTTTTGGCATCCTGGGCCCTTGTCACAGATATTTAGTGAAAGACTTTCTATTTCTGTCATATTTAATAAAAATCCCCCATTTTTGAAATATTATGAAATTTTTATTTCATTTTATATGTTTGAAGTTAAAAAACAAATTTTGCTTTTTGCATGTATAATCTGTTTTTAATAAGACTGTAAACATTTAAGCAACACTTTAAACAACTTTTCACATTATATTTCACAAACTTCATCTATCGTACCCTACATTTCATCTTTTACCTATTAGTTAGGGGTGAATTTTTCAAAATTTTTTCAATTATTGGTCTTCTGTATTTGTTTTATATTATTAATTTCTAGTTTTTAAGAATCATCCTTAGGATCTGGAGAACACAAATTTTCTTTTCTGCAATTTAGCTGGTAAATTTTAAATTTTATTTATATAAGCTCTATTTATAGAAAAAGAACATGTGTCCCCTATAAAGGGATATATATATATAATCACATTTTAAAAATAAACAAACAACTTCTGTGGTTTTCAGCTGTTCTCCCATTCTGTGAACCTGAGGAAATTGACATACTTCCCTTAATAAGCGAGGCTGTGATGGTAATCACATCACTTTTTGGATGTGACATTTAAAACAAAGGAGAGAAATGAGCTATAAGGATGCCTGGACTGAGGCAAAAGTCTATTTAATTTGGAAAATAATCTTTTGAGGATCATGATATGTCCCACCCGCCCCATAAGAATAACTTCTCTAAGCATTTTTTCCTACTACAACTGACACTCGGTTATAACAGAGCTGAATCTGATAACTAATTACATTTCTGGCATTCCTCATATATTTTGAGCAGGTTTGCTTTATGTATTATGATATTTTATTTCATTCTTACAAGATTATCAATACTACATAATTGTCACCAAGTGTCCCTGTTTTCATAGTACAATGACCATCTTTATATCATATTTTATCAATTTTGAGTGTATGCTTTCATCATACTTGTTTTCATTTTGTAAGAGTTTATTTGCCTATATGTTTATTATCATTTCCATTGCTTTGGATCAGACAAATTCCTGGCAAGAAGCTATTGATTTTTCTATTCAGTCATATCTATTACAGCTTTGATGAGTGAACTTAAGACAGCTTTGTAGAGTACTGTAACAATATGTCAGCCATCATCTTTTTAACTGAGTTAAAAATGCGTTCAATTTTGGTTTATTTTCTTATTTGCCTTTGGCTGTATAGATTTTTATTTATTTGTTTATATTTGATGATTCAGATTTAGAGGGTAAACATTCCATTTTGGAATTATTCATCATTAAAATAGTCAATAAACATTTTTTATACCACATAAACATAATAATGACATATATTCATTAATGACTTTTTAAAATATTTTGTTTTTGCTTTTTTCCTTTCCCACATTTCCATAAGTTATTAGTATAATTTGATAGCATACAATTCTATGTTTTTCAAACAATTATTTCATTGGAATTAAAAAACTTCCATTTATTGTGTTTTCATTAATATTTCCTTTTTACCTATAATTTTTTTGAAAAATAAATGTATTTATTTATTTATTTTTGGCTATGTTGGGTTTTCATTGCTATGCGTGGGCTTTCTCTAGTTGTGGCGAGAGGGGGCTACCTGTTGTTGTGGTGCGAGGGCTGTTCATTGTGGTGGCTTCTCGTTGCAGAACACAGGCTCTAGGCATGCAAGCTTCAGTAGTTGTGGCACGCAGGCTCAATAGTTGTGGCGCACAGGCTTAGTTGCTCTGCAGCATGTGGGATCTTCCTGGACCAGGGCTCGAACCCATGTCCCCTGCACTGGCAGGCAGATTCTTAACCACTGCACCACTAGGGAAGTCCTAATTTTTTTATCTTTCAAAATGCATAGTATTTTTGGATAGGAATACACTAATGGCTCAATTTAGGAGAATACACTGATATAATAAACCATAGAAATAGGGAGAACAAGAAAATGTACAAGCATGTATCAGTGCATGGCCAAGTGCAATTAATAAAGTCAAACAGAGCTTTTTTAAAAAAAAACATGGCTTTAAAAATAGGAATATAAGTATTGGAACATTTTCAGAGAGCAATTTATCAGAAATTGTCAAATAAAAATGTACATATCCATTGTTCCATCAGTTACCCTTTTTATTTTTCTCCTATTGAGTCATTTACATATGCCAACAAGTGATATATACAAGGGTGTTCACTACAGCACTATTTGTAATAGTGAAAAACTAAAATCTCTACATATCAATTATAGGGATATTATTAAATACATTGTCATATACTGCTATGGATTATGATGAAGCTACCATGGAGTATTATGCAGCAGTTAAAAAGAATGTGGCTATCAATCTGGACAAAAATTAGAAGGTTAGAAAAATAAATTGCCAGGAAAAACAAACCCTACAAATTATATTTGTGTGTGTATGTGTATGTATAAGTTATATAAACACAAATTTAAAAGATACATATTGAATTCTTTTTTTTAATTTTATTGCAGTATAGTTGATTTATAATGCAGTGTTAGTTTCAGGTGTACAGCAAAGTGATTCAGTTATACATATACATGTATTCATTCTTTTTCAGATCCTTTACCCATATAGGTTATTATAGAATATTGAGTCAAGTTCCCTGTGCTATACCTACTGGTCCTTATTAGTTATCTATTTTATATATAGTAGTCTGTGTTTGCTAATCCCAAGCTCCTAATTTATCCCTCCCCGCCATGTTTCCCCTTTGGTAACTATATATATGGCCAGAGAGAGGGAGAGAGAGAAATATCAATCCAAGTTCAGGTTTCAAAAACCAATTAAAAGTAATAATGTCGATACTATCAACAATAAAAAGAATGACAACAGATGATGATAGCTAAGATTTTTAGAAGGCTTCCTGTGTATCAGATATAATCCTAAGTGATTTCCATGAATTAACTCGTTTAACATTCATGACGTACCCATAAGAGTGTCCCATTTCACAGATGAGGGTTCCAGTGCACACAGGGTTAAGTATTGCCCAAGGATATAAAGGTATTTAGTGGCTGACCCATGATTTGATCCAGGTGGTCTGCTTCCAAGATATTGTGCTTTCTGGAAACTACTGTAAACTGCCAGGAAGAATATTAGTATAATAACTTACCATTTGGGAAAAAATATACTTAAACATCCTTTACTAAGAGCAATAAAATGTGAAAGACAGAGGCATAAATTGAATGAGTAATATGTAGTCATAAATAAATCTATAAACTCATATTAGGGAGAATTTAAAAGAAGATTTGATTAAATGGTTGGATACACTATGTTCCTGAATAGGACGAGAAAATATTGGAAAATTGTCTATTAACCTTGATTTTTATTTAATTCAAGTCAAAATCTAAACCATCCTTATCTTTGAAATTTAATTAATTTTATATTTATTTGGAAATGTAATTAGGTGGAAGGTCCAATATTCAATAAAAGAATAGCAGTAACAGTAGTCTAGTCTTATCAGATAAAAAAAGATATTGTTACAAATATAGAAACATAAAATAGTAACATTGAATGGAAAGTGTATTATCACAAAAGTAATGAGTATTATTTAGCTTGCTTTTGGTAGGTTGTTACTATAACCACTTGTGATTAGGTTCAAAGATAAAGAGGGATTGATTATTTCACATAATTGAAAAAGCCAGAAATATATGGGCCCAGGAACAGTTTGGTCAAGGATTTAATCTTTATTTCTTTGTGGTTTTCTTGACTTGGCGTTCTTCCTAGTGCCAGACTGGTTTTCCATATGGTTGCAAGGTGGCTACCATCAGCAATTAGGGCTTCTTGCTTCCTTATTCATATCAAGGGAATAGACCAGGTGGGTCTCCACATCAAGTGAATTTTCCTATTTTACCTCTAACTGGCCCATTGTGAACCAACATTATGTCAGGAGAATGCTGCACATTGAGTTAGTTTGCAACAGGTTAGGGCTAAAGTCAATCCTACATCTTATCTGGTTGTTATGCAACAGGAGAGGGGGGCTTCCCAAAGAAAAACATATATCAGTGTGGTCAGAATAGTAAAACAGGAATAGTAATTTGGATAGGCAAGGAGGAAGAAGCAAGTTTATATGCATACGTGCGTATGTGATTTTGTGTTATGATTTTATATTATAATCATAGATAGTCAAGGAGGAAGAAAACCATTTTATGTACTTATGTTTTTATTTATTTTTAATAAATATTTACTATAAATATAAACTTTAAAATATATAAATATTTAAACATAACACATATATTAATTTTTTTCTTTATTTAAAATGATACACTAAAATGTAAGTATAAAATCACAATTTCTGTGCTAACATAGTATTTTTTGAATATTTAACAAGTAAAATAATAATAAATTTTATTTTCTTGAAATCAGTAGTATTATTTGCTGAGGAATTGTCGAGTTCCAAGCTCTGGTACTATAGCAAATATAGAAACATAGATTAAGTGAACTGAGAGGATAGTACTAAAATAGGAAAAGCCATATATCAATACATGAGGTAATAACAGTGGGTTATTAAGCCTTTGATGGTGAGCAAAAAGCAAAGCATTTCATATTGGCTTAAACGGTGAAGTGATTTACTATTTCATGTAACTAAAAAATCCAAAAGCATTATTATTCTTATTTCACAGATAGGAAAATGGAATATTAGAGAGTTTAAATAACTTACCGGCAGTCCCACAGGTTGTTGATTCAAGGAGATTTTAACCCAGATTTATATGTCTCCCTAGCTTTTGTTTTTAAGTGTTATACTTAATTCAATTATTACTTTGTTTTTCATTTGGGAAAATTCACTCAAATTTCTACAGTATACACCATTTGGGAAGAAAATGTGACACAAATTAAATTCTTTAAAGAGGGGATAACAGTAAGATGAAAACAATAAACACCATCTTACTGTCTGACAATGAGATTCTTCTTGGGAAGAAAATTATCTTTGTTTGGAGAAAGAACCCAAAATACAATTCAGAAAGAATCAGATTCATTTTTGCAATATGGCAAGATGTTAAAAGAGGGGAAACTTGGTCTGTCGAATAATGGGAGAGCAGTTTCTTTGTAACTCCTGAGATCAAACAGGAGACATGGATGAGAAGAAAAGAGTGTTTAGGGGAAAAAGAAATAATGGGAGGTTGAGAGAAGATGAAGGAAAGAGCTGAGAACATACACGTAGTAGCGGGGGGAACTCTTAGTGGGGAGAGACCTGCATGGTGTTAGGGGACTTCTAAGGTGGTGGCTGGAGACTTTAGAAGTTGTTTATACTGCTGTGATGTCAACACTTTTTCTGACTCCTCCCACCCCTTGAAATATTCAGCAATACTGTCCACGTTCAGAAATGGTTTAGATACATCCACATATTTATAAAGTGAAAGAGAGGAGTGAGTCTTACATCTGAATTTTTAAAGGAGAGCAGCAAGTCTAAAGGCAGAGATTGAAGGCCAACATTCCCAAGGGGGGGGGGAAATCTTCTAAAAATGTGCAGGAAAAATTTTCAGGAATAAGTGCATTCAGACATCCTAACAATTCTACCTAGATTTTGTAGATCAGAGAGGATTCCTGCT
>NW_006775143.1:757525-789467 GCF_000442215.2 Lipotes vexillifer | reverse complement strand
TCCTGCTGTTCTGCTAATTTATACAAATTTGCAAACGAAGACCAAAGGAAAGCAACACAGAGGCTTTTCCTGCAAACATGCCTCACTTCTGTTTGCTATTTGTTCAAAAAACGTTTACTGAGCTCCTGACATCCTACTAAACTCTGGTGATGCTACACACAAGACTAGTACCTTATCCTCACAGAGCTGACATTGTACTACAGAGTTTAACAATAATCTAAGCAACTAATTCCATAATTGTTGTTATCTTAATTATAATTGTAGTAAGTGACACAAAGGAGAAATACAGGAGCTAAGAGACCATTAATTTCACACAGAGAGCCTGCGCTGTCCTGAGTACAGCTTCTTGAGGAAACAAAGTTTGGCTGAGTCTCGACTAGAGACTAGGAGATAAGAGAAAACTGTGAGTGAGTGGGAGATGGACAAGTGGTGGAGGGTGATGGGCAGGCTTTAACCATGGCAGGGGCCAGATTGTACACATCATTGCAGGCTCTTTAGTAATTCTAGTCTTCATTAGAAGAGCACTGGAAGCCATTAAAATTGTAAAGTCCGTCAGATCTGGGAGAAGAGCGGAACCTGTGGTGTACATGATATGAACCTAGATGTATTTTCAAAAGTATCTTTTAGGTTGATCACCCTGTCTTCAGTTCTTTGCCCTGAACCAGAAAGCAACTCCTAAATGGTGTCCATAGGTAGCAGGCAGCAAATTGAACCATTTTATATTTGGATCTAAAGAGAAGGGTGTCAGAATGAACATTCAGACTTGGTCCCTGTTTGACCATGTTTCAGAAGACTCTAAGAAAGAGAAAGCAAAGCTTCATCACAGGAGAAAGAGTAGAGAGCTTCCAGCAAGGGACGCACAGCTGAAGTCTGCATGAAATTCCACCATCTGTCTCAGATGCTAAATCTTGAGGCTCTCCTGATGCTGAAGGACTTCCACTGATGGAGCAAATGTACAGGTGGCTGCTATCCTCACCCATCACCATCCTCTGGCCATCCCCCTCCCCTCAAGACCCCTCTGGTGCTGACTTAACACATGTGCTCTAAAGTTCGTTTTCTTTCACTGATGATTGTAGCTGAGCTGGGTAAAGTTAACACACAGGCAATTGGGAGGCTTAATGATTCAGAAAAGTCTGGTGTGGGCTAGAGTCTATCTTAGTTTAGGCTGCTATAACAGAATACCATAGACTGGGTGACTTAAACAACAAACGTTTATTTCTCACAGTTCTGGGGACTGGGAAGTCCAAAATTAAGGATCCAGTCGGCTCCTTTTCTGATGAAGCCTTTCTTCCTGGTGTTCAGATGGCCATCTTCTACCTGTGTGATAATCTCTCTCAAGTCTTTTCGTATAAGAGCAGTAATCTCATTCAGGAAGGCTCCCATCAAGATCTAATTACCTCACAAAGACCCCCCACCTCCAAATACCATCACATTCAGGATTTAAGCTTCATCATATGCATTTGGAAGGAGGAGACACAAACATTTATAGATTAGATCTGGAAAAGCATTATAGTTTGCCTGGGTAAATGCTTTCTTTTCTTTTTACCTGCCCCTTTCTTTAGTGCATTTTTTTTTCTTTTTCCCAGGCCTCACTTCAGAGGAAGGATCATATATTCCTCAGAGTTAAAATCTTACAATAAATGTGAGTTGAGGGGCTCTGGAAAATACCTCACGATTATCTAAACATCTATCCTTCTCATTCTAAGCCAGGAACTTCTTGTGGTGGTGCACAGATATTTTACACTTTCAGAGCATAGGCTTACACTACATTCATTTGCCCCATAAACATGTGGGAGAGATACATCACATTTGGACTGCAAGGTTTTCTGACATCCATATATATTTTTCTCACTTAAAAAGAACTTTAAATAGTCGGTTACTTTTCCCCTCCCTCCCTCCCTCTCTTCCTTCTTTCCTTCCTTTTCTTCCCCTCCTTCTCTTTCTCCTTTTCTTTCTAATTATCCCCCAATTCTACATTTTCCTCCAGTATCTAATTAATAATCCAAGCCATTTCATGGAGTGACTTCAGAAAGTCTGTGTCTCTCCCAAAATATTTTAAAATAGCTCTAGGGCAGTAGAGGAGAGGGCAGAAATTTCAGGACCTTTTGTGAGAAGTGGAATTCAAATTGACAGTAGACAGTGGAGAGAAAGAGAGGCAGAAGTGCAGAGGGTGCAGGAAATAAAGATTCATTCCATCCTAGACCCGTGCTTCCTTACATTTGAACAATAGACCGCAGACAACAGCTGGAGAGAGGGAGAGATATTTGTTAAAAATGCAACTCCTCAGTTACCCCGTAAACACAGTAAATTAGAAATTTTATTGAAGGCTGTTGCCAGGAATTTCTTTTCTCCTAAGCTCCATGGGTGATACTTATGTATACATGTGTTTGAGGACCAGTGACCCATAGCACTTCTCCTAATAAGCTGATTACAGTAATCACCTGTACTGCTTATTTAAATGTATACAGATTCCTTGGCTTATGATTCAAATTCAGTGAGAAAGGAATTGTGTCTTGGAATCTGGGTATTTATCAGGTCTCCATGAGCCCCTGTATGATTCTTAAAATACTAGAAGTTTGGGAAACAATGCTAGAGGTTGGGATGGTGGGAGGAGGGGAGGAGGCTGGCTGGCATTCCCCTTACCCTGGAGGCAATAGGGAGTGAACTATTGTTTGTCAGCAGGTTTGTGATCAGGGCTGTTTTAGGAATCTAACCAGGTAAAATCTTCTGGAAGAGGTTTAGCCTGTTGGGTTAACAAGACAGACATGGAATGTGTTTTCCTATCAGAGGTTTTTGCTGTTTTCAGTTATCTCTTACATTCATATAGCACATTCAGTAGCATTTTCACATACACTGCCCCGTGGATCCTGAGAACAGTGCTGTAAGTTTAACAAGGCAGATTTGAAAGTTGAAGCTCAGAAAGATGAAATGAATTTCCTAAAGACACCAGCTAGTAAGTGTCACAGGAAGGTCTTACAATTTGGTTCTTCTATGCTTGGCTCTATACTTAAATTCCTAACTTTTAACTGTAGTAAAAAGGAGGATGTGTCAGCTTCTGCACCTGAAAATTACACAGGTTCTTCATGATCAGATACAGAGACTTAAACTGTATCACCACGACTTTGTCTCCATGTCGTCCTCTGGACAGATGGCTACTTTTCACCCTTAGTTTCCTGATTAAGTACACTTCCTCATCCACCTACTTGAATTTTTACCCCTCCTTCTGTGAAGCCCCTTCATGGAACTTAAATCTGTGTTTATTTGCATGTTTGTTTGTTGTCTGCTCCCCCTCTAAGATCTTTAATTCCATGTTTTGAGTGGCTGTGTTGTGAATTTCCTTTGGAAAACAAAAATAATATGCATAAATATATTTGCTCCTTTATTTCAGATGGTCTGCTTCCCCAGCAAGATTGCAAGTTGTATTCTTCAGCATATACTCAGGAATTAACAAACAAAAAGTGTTCAACTAATAACCTGTCAAATACATGGATGGAAGGTAACTGACCTCTCTAAGCTTCAATTTACTTAAATATAAGATGGAGCTATTAATTCCTACCTTAAGGGACTGACATGAGATACTGCATTTATGTTCAATGTCTAGCACATTTCCTAGCACTTATGGGTGTTCTATAGTTAATGCATCCCTGATCCCATGGATATTGAAATGAGAGGTTCAGGCTTCACATATATGCCTAAGCTCAGCTCCAGGGAACTTTGTGTTGTGGCCACTTTGCATGAGCTATAGTAGAAGTGAAGAAAGTGGTGGAGGAATTGAGTTCTTAGCAGCAGCAAGTATTAATTTAGCTGATAGCTGGTGCTGGCTGTTTTGTGTGGCAATCTTCCATCTGGTGAATGGAAAATGCATGATTCCTGATATTTGAAAATACCCTGAGATGGATTAATTGTTGGTTGCTGACAGGTGGAGGGGAGTGTATGCCACTTTACACCCTGACCCTGCACTCAAAACAAAATAACACACCAGTTGATTTCCTCTCCCCGCCATTAACAGTTTTGTAGATGTTGTGATTGAATTAATGAGCATTTTATAACACTTTAGAATTTAGAAAGTGCTTTCACATAGATTCTCTCATTTAAGCCTCACAGTCCTTCAGAGGTTGGAGTGAGACTCATGTGAGCAAATAAATAGTTACGTTCTGTAATAAAGTAGTTTCCCCATTAGTATTCCCATTTTACACCTGTAGAAATCTTTTTGGAAAACCAAGGTCACTTTCCCAAGATCACATACTAGTAAGGGTTAAAGCCAGTCCCCGATAAAATACGTGGGGATCCAGAGCCAGTGATCACCAAGCTTCCTATATGTCACTGAGTGTTGGAATGGGCCATTTCCTCCCTAAGTTTCCACTGAGGGGCTGCATTAGTTTGCTCAGGCTGCCATAACAAAATACCACAGACTGGATGGCTTAAGCAACAGAAATTTATTTTCTCACAGTTCTGGAGGCTGAAAGTACAAGATCAAGGTGTGGGCAGGTTTGGTTTCCTATGAGGCCTCTCTCGGCTTGCAGACAGCTGTCCTCTTGTCCTCTTCACATGGTCATCCCTCTGTGCTCGTGGGCCCCTGGTGTCCTTTTGTGTGTCCAATTTCCTCTTTTTATAGGGACACCAGTCAAATTGGATTAGGGCCTACCCTAAGGGCCTCATTGTAACTTAATCACCTCTTTAAAGAAACTGTCTCCAAATCCAGTCACATTTTGAGCTACTGGGGGCTAGAATTTCAACATATTAATTTTGAAGGAACATAATTCAGCCCATAATAGGGGCCAGTAATAAACTGAATGTGAAAAAAATCCTCATTATGTTCATATATAGAATTTATAAAGTAAATGTAAGGGGACAGCTTCCATAACTCTTAACCTTGCAAACAGGAGGACATCAAAAAGAGAGTGTGGGGCCGAGAGGGATCGGTAAAGAGAAGCCTTTATAGAGAGCCCTCAAAGTACTTTTGAGGCCGAGTTTCTTCCAAATCTGCTGGGGGGAGAGATGGTGGGGAGGTGAGGGGAGGGGGCAGCCTCCTTCACCCCAAGTCTAGAAAGAGTAGGTTTCCTTGGGATTATCCAGAGAACTTGATACATATGTCCCTGTGGTTGATGGACATTATGATCTGAAGTAAGTCTACTGCCCAAGATAACTAGAGGGTGAGCATGGGTAGCCAACAGCTTTGACAGCAAATGTGAGAATTCTGCTGTAGTCAGCTCAGCCTGCACAAGGGATGATCTGGGCAAGGATGCACTAGTGTTTTGCCATGGACCAAATGCAGAAAGCTGAGATAGATATGCCTTGGATCCTGTTTAATGGGGCTACCTATTTAAGGCAGAAGAACCATGCCTCAAGCTCGAGGTGCATGCCTGAAGGCTGAGGAAGGAATTCCAAGCATCACCTAGCCAGAGGGAGTCTTCTGAGAAACACAGGAAAGATGCTGGATAGAGAAAAAGACAAGATGCCAACAACCCAGCCATCTTCCACTTTCTTAGTGCCGGCTTACAGGTAGATCAGATCTGAACTGGGGGAGAGAAGAAATCTGATGTGGCATCAAGTTCAGGGTTGTTTTTTTTTGGATGGGTGCAACCATTAGTCACGAGGCATATGATTATCAAAATCTCAAAGACATACCCCTTCACATTACCTAGGATCTATAATCCAAAACATGAAAAATAATGTGTTGGTGAGGATGTGGAGAAATTGGATACCTTATGCGTTGCTAGTGGGAACGTAAAATGATTCAGCCATCTGTGGGAAGCATTGGTGTTTCCTCAAGAAGGTAAATATAGGGTCACCATATGACCCCACAATTCTACTTCTAGATAGATAACCAGAAAGACTGAAAAGAAGTGATTTACAATATAGCCAAAAAGCGGAAGCAGCCTAAATATCTGTCAGCTGATGAATGGATTAAAGAATGTGTTTATCCACACAATGAAATATTAGAAAGAATGAAGTACAACAGAAAGGAACTTGACAACACGATGCCAAGTGAAATAAGCCAGGCACAAAAGGCCATAAAACGTATGATTCCATTTCTATGAAATATAGTAGACAAATTCATAGAGACAGAAGGCATAGTAGTCATTGCCAGGAGCGGAGAACAGGGGAGAATGGGGAATGACTGCTCATTGGGTGTGGGGTTTCTTTTTGAGGTGATGAAAATGTTCTTGAATTACTGGTGATGATTGTACAACATTGTAAGTGTACTAAATGCCACTGAACGATACACTTTAAAATATTAATAGTTAAAATAGTAAATTTTGTTATGTGTATTTTACCACAATTTAAAAAAAAGCCAACAAAAAAATCTTGGATGCATTGGGACAAATTCTGAGTTGAGCTTTTGTATGCAATTTTAAATGATGCCTGATTGACTGTTATCTAAGAATGAGCTGAAAAGACAGCCTGCTGGAGTTTTCTTTGAGGGCAGTTGTTGACTGTTTTCACTGAAGAATGCTGTGAGATAAACTCTGCTTGTTTCTAATGCCAGATAAATATGGATGGATAGATAAAAGGAAATACAGATAGAGATGTTTTTTTCAAAACAAGGTGAAACATTCATAAAGGCAGAGAGCTACCTAGAGATGACCTTCAATAAATAAATTTATTCAATCAATAAGTCAACCTTTATTGTATAAAGTATACAATACTTTAAGTATTGTATACCTGAAACATTTACCTAAGTATACCTGAAACATTCAGCTGCAGCAATCTAAGTGCATGTACCTGGATGTGTATTTTTCAGGAATTGTAATTTGGAGACATAAGATAGCTTATTTTTTGTGTTATCAGACTCTCTTGCTCATTAGCTGTGTGACCTTGGGTAAGTTACTGAACATCCAGAAGCCTGTTTCCTTCTCTAAAAAAAGGGCTGAAATAGCATCTGTGCAGTGGGTCGATATGAGGATTTGATCCTTGCTGCTACAGGTATTGTACATAAATGAGCATCATCACCTGGAAGCTTGATAGAAATGCAGAATCTCAGGCCCCACCCCAAGCCTGAACAGAATCTGCATTTTAACAAGGTGTCAGGACATGCATACGCACACTCAAGTTTGATCAAATGGCATAATATGTATTAAATCGTTTTGTGCAGTGCCTGGCATATTTCAAAAAAACTCAATGTAAGGGTGTTCATTTGTCTAACAAATATTTATTGATCACCTACTAGGGACCAAGAACCATTTTAAGCATTGGGAACATTCAGTAAATAAAACTGTCAAGGACCCCAAAACTCACAGAGTGTATATTCTAGGAGGGAGACAGATAACAAACAGATAAGCAAATAAATGTATAATTTAAAAGCAAGTATTATGTTATTATTAATAGAGTCATTTAGAGTCACAGCCAGTGGAGTTCAATACAATTAAACAAATATGCATTAAGTAAATGTTATGTCCATGGAACCCCTCAGGTATCTGGAGGGGATGGAAAGAGGCCAGACCTCCTCCCTCTCAGAGCAGAGCTCTTTCCAAAGCACCAGGCGGATTTCCTACTTAAGATGAGAGGTACATAGTTCATTAGGGCCAGAAACAACAGGAAAGCACCAAGTCACTTTATAAGCAACATTACTATAGGGACGCATCTGGGGGAGTCCCTGCTAAAGAACCCCAGGCTTATATTCCAGCTGTCAGTGTGCACACTGCAACTATTGATTAAACATATTCTTACACGTATTCTTCTCTTCACAATATATGGGGATCGCAGAGTCCTCCAAGTAGGAGGGAGTTTGGCAGAACTAGTGAGTGTGGTCCATTTCTTAAGGGTTAATGGCTGGCAGGAGAATTCATGGTCCAGACTCATGGCTCACATCACTAACCTCAGCTGACCATTAGTCCCTTTGGACTAGGTCCAAGATCGCTGTAGAGGCTGGAAGCTAATTGGTGAGAACCTATGCACCTGTGTGCTCACATACAAATGTGTGCGTGTGCATGCACACACACACGCACACACACACACACACTATAAATGTGCATGAGCAAACACATGCTATAAGTGAGATTGTTTAGAATAAATGCAAAGCACAAGAGATTAAAAAGAATGAAGATGATTCTTGAAGAATATTGGTTTACAGCAAGTGCTCCAGGTTTATGTGTCAGTCTGGGAGATGGGAATCTCTGATGTCTTTACTCCCTTTCTGATCCTGCAGCATGAGACTTAACTGCCTTTTTTTCACCCACTTTCTGTTCCTGTAGCATGGGAAATTGTTTCTGCTCTAGCCTTTTTCAATCAGGGTTCTGAACGAGAATTAAGCCCAGAGGTCCCCAAGGAATCCCTAATGTGTAATTAAATAGCTTCTCTCCCATGAATCTAGAATGCCCTCCTTATGTGCCATCCTTGAAAAATTTTGCTAAATCACTACTCACATCATTTTTGTGATCTGTGGTTCAGATGAAGAACCCAGGTTGAGAAAGACTACATGGCAGGAAGTCCTAACAAGGTCGTTTACGGTCCTCAGTCTGCACTTTCTGCTTGTGCTCCTGAGTGCACATCTCACTCACTGCAGTGGATCTCACTGGATAGCAAATCTGATAGCCCCATACCTATCTATCTTGCCCCCTTGCATTGTAACTGGACCATGAACTTACTTCTTTCCCACCAAGGCAAGAGCACATGTTTGAGCTCGTTCTCCTAAATTTGGTTTCTCTAGTTCAGGTTGTTGGAGCCACAGGGACCAGGATTATCAGGTATATATATTTCTAAGAAAGTTTCCAGTTGTCTTCACCAGTTTTTTTCCATACATTGGGGAAAATAACTATTCTGATGGTTTGTTGTGAAAGTTTGAGAAAATAAATATAATCATCCTATACTTTGTTTATAATACATGATTAATGAAACAGTAGCAGCTATGATTATTTTGTTAATAACTTCAGAGGACCAAATGGTGAAATGTTGTACTGACTAAAAGTGCAATAGGACTTTAAAAAGAGATAACTTTGTGTTGTCAAACTATTAAGAATGATTTTCACAGAGTGCAAAATTCATGCTGCGTTTAGCGGTAAAGAAAGAAGCAATATTGGTTGAGAGCTTGCTATAGGCCAAGTCCTGAACTGTTTCAGTCCTTAAGTTCCTGTCAGGTTTCTATTATTGCCGCCTTGAGGATGAAGAAACTGAGGGTCAGAATTTAAGCAGCTTCCCTGGTAGCTCTTGAATAACATGCGGCTAAGCCAGACCAAAGAGATTTTCAAGCTGTGTTTTCTGATCTCTTGGGTTTCCCTGGGGCATCCCAGGGCAACTGTCAGGGCCAGGAAGCTAGGAGAAGAGATTGGATCTGAGTCTCTACTTTTCTTTAAATGTGATAGATCTGTTTTAATGTGTTTTGTGTTTTGTGTTCTGGACTTCAAGACAAGTTTTCATGGATACATGGCTTCTGACATTTCATAAAATGGGAAAAACCTTGAACTACACTACCCTTTTTTTTGCTACATGGAGACAGAAGAATAATGCTTAATATATGGAAAATATCTTTCCCTTCCCTTTACAAACAATGCGGTTTGTAATCAAGAGATTCATCTCTTTTCTTGGTGTTATTTCTGTTTGCTGTGTGTAATGAGATTTGTATGTTTACTGCCCTTCTTTTCATGCAGTTGAATTTTTTCCATTAGTATCCTGTTCAGACCTCAAAGGACGCCCCAGCTCTCCTGTGGCAGGATGGGCTGTGTGCTCCTATGCCCCTTCCCCTCCCTTCTCCATCCCCTTTTTTATTTTATAGAAGCTAAAATGGCTTTTGCCAAGCATCTGGCTTGCCTTTCCTGGGCTTTGCACTTTTCCTATCAGTGAAAGGCAGCCACAGGAGAAAGACCTTTACTGCCTCACCAAACTGCCTTCTTCAGCATTCAGCCATAATAGCCACCCCCTCCCCAACTTCATCAGCACTTTTCTCAGAATGTTTAGGGCTATTACAGTAGACTGCCACTGAAGAGTCTGAATGGGAAACTCATTAGCTTTGTGAGACTGCATATGTCCAAAGAGAGTCTATTTGTAAAATCCCAACAATTTTCTTTTGTTTGTTCTTTAGCTTGCATTCTCCTTGACTAGGGTTGATGACACTAGAATCATTAACTCACACACAACTGGAAATAACCCTTTGGGGAATCATCCCAGCCCACACCCCGGGGAGGAGCTACATAATAGTTCCTCTCCATCACCAATGGCTCTGTTTCTAGTTAATGATAGTCTCAATGCTGTTTCTAGAGGTTCTTCTTAGTTCACTACGACATCAGCTCCTCAAGTGAAAAAGAGCTACTTAAAATCTCCCTCATGAGTTTAAGTTCCTATTACTCCTTTGCAGCTTCATTTTCAGACTAGCCCATACTCTGTGATTTACCATTAGAAAGTCTAAGGATGCCACACGTTTTTTATTTACCTTGACTCCTTTTAAGATATTTCTTGACACATGCAATAGTTTCATGTTCAGAATATTACATGGAAGATTTTCTTATTCAAGCCCAGATTTTTTTTTTCCCCCTGAGAGTCAAGAATTTAGAGGGTAATTTTAAATGCCCTAGTGCAAAGCCATAGCAATTGCCTGGCACATAGTAGGTGCTCAGTAAATGGAAACATCTCCACTTTTTCTGCTGGAGCTCTAAGATGTCATTATTCTGTTACTTGAATTGAATTATTAGGGTGAAGCACTATAGAATTTAAATGACCCAAAAACAGTGAGAAAAACCATGTCAGGTGACTCAGACATCAAACTGCAAGACTTGGATCCAGGAAGTAAAAATGATTTGAATGACGACTTGCAATCCCAGTCTGGTGCTAATATTCTTACTTCCACTACTGCTTCTGTGATGACTGTCACTGACAATAACTAAATGCTTACTGTGAGCCATGCACATGGCCAAGCTCTCAATGTGCATCATTTCATTTATTTCTTCAACAATACCTATTAACTCCACTTTTAAAATGAGGAAAATTAGACTTGGTAAGGTTAAGTAAAATGACCAAGATCACAAGAAAGCAGGTAATAAAGCCAGGGTTTGAACCAAGATAGTCTAACTCCAGGACCTATGGATGTGTTTGGTCTGCTGCATCTCATCCAACCACCCAATGTTCTCCCTTTCCCTCAACCCCACTCCTCCCCACTCTCCCCCTAAATACCAGTGAGTGTCCATTATGCCACGTTTCTAATTTGAACAAATTGAGGGAATGAAAAATAAGATGATGGTGATAGAAAAATATTGGAGGTACTCATTGATCAGAAGTAGAAGGGTTAAGTAATTATGTAATATATTTAAGGTGAGATGCTAGGAACTTGAATGCTAGTTCTGATGGTCATTGATGATCTTCTGTGCTCTGTGATAAGTTATGGAGATGGAGCACTGAGCAAAGCTGTATCTCTGTCCTCAAGGACCGTATAGTTCAGCTGGGAAAATGAGCAGTAAACTAGTGATCATTCAGAAATACTTGCTATGATGCTACCAGAAAACTACTAGAGCTAATCAATGAATTTGGTAAAGTAGCAGGATACAAAATTAATGCACAGAAATCTCTGGCATTCTTATACACTAATGATGAAAAATCTGAAAGTGAAATCAAGAAAACACTCCCATTTACCATTGCAACAAAAAGAATAAAATATCTAGGAATAAACCTACCTAAGAAAAAAAACCTCTATGCAGCAAATTATAAGACACTGATGAAAGAAATTAAAGATGATACAAATAGATGGAGAGATATACCATGTTCTTGGATTGGAAGAATCAACATTGTGAAAATGACTATACTACCCAAAGCAATCTGCAGATTCAACACAATCCCTATGAAAATACCACTGGCATTTTTCACAGAACTAGGACAAAAAATTTCACAATACGTATGGAAACACAAAAGACCCCGAATAGCCAAAGCAATCTTGAGAACAAAAAACGGAGCTGGAGGCTCCCTGACTTCAGACTATACTACAAAGCTACAGTAATCAAGACAGTATGGTACTGGCACAAAAACAGAAAGATAGATCAATGGAGCAGGATAGAAAGCCCAGAGATAAACCCATGCACATATGGTCACCTTATCTTTGATAAAGGAGGCAGGAATGTAGAGTGGAGAAAGGACAGCCTCTTCAATAAGTGGTGCTGGGAAAACTGGACAGGTACATGTAAAAGTATGAGATTAGATCATTCCCTAACACCATACACAAAAATAAGCTCAAAACAGGTTAAAGACCTAAATGTAAGGCCAGAAACTGTCAAACTCTTAGAGGAAAATATAGGTAGAACACTCTGTGACATAAATCACAGCAAGATCCTTTTTGACCCACCTCCTAGAGAAATGGAAATGAAAACAAAAATAAACAAATGGGACCTAATGAAAGTTCAAAGCTTTTGCACAGCAAAGGAAACCATAAACAAGACCAAAAGACAGCCCTCAGAATGGGAGAAAATATTTGCAAATGAATCAACTGACAAAGGATTAATCTCTAAAATTTACAGGCAGCTCATGCAGCTCAATAACAAAAAAATAAACAACCCAATCCAAAAATGGGCAGAAGACCTAAATAGACATTTCTCCAAAGAAGATATACAGACTGCCAACAAACACATGAAAGAATGCTCAACATCATTAATCATTAGAGAAATGCAAATCAAAACTACAATGAGATATCATCTCACACCAGTCAGAATGGCCATCATCAAAAAATCTAGAAACAATAAATGCTGGAGAGGGTGTGGAGAAAAGGGAACACTCTTGCACTGCTGGTGGGAATGTGAATTGGTTCAGCCACTATGGAGAACAGTATGAGATGGAAACAACCTAAGTGTCCATCATCGGATGAATGGATAAAGAAGATGTGGCACATATATACAATGGAAGATTACTCAGCCATAAAAAGAAACGAAATTGAGCTATTTGTAATGAGGTGGATGGACCTAGAATCTGTCATACAGAGTGAAGTAAGTCAGAAAGAGAAAGACAAATACCGTATGCTAACACATATATATGGAATTTAAGAAAAAAAAAATGTCATGAAGAACCTAGGGGTAAGATAGGAATAAAGACACAGACCTACTAGAGAATGGACTTGAGGATATGGGGAGGGGGAAGGGTAAGCTGTGACAAAGTGAGAGAGTGGCATGGACATATATACACTACCAAACGTAAAATAGATAGCTAGTGGGAAGCAGCCGCATAGCACAGGGAGATCAGCTTGGTGCTTTGTGACCACCTAGAGGGGTGGGATAGGGAGGGAGATGCAAGAGGGAAGTGATATGGGAACATACGTATATGTATAGCTGATTCACTTTGTTAGAAAGCAGAAACTGACACACCATTGTAAAACAATTACACTCCAATATAGATGTAAAAAAAAAAAAAGAAAAGAAATACTTGCTATGACTGGGTATATGATGCATTGGAAGCCCAGATGGGGCTCACCTAATTAAATTGTAGAGATCATGGGAAACTTTCTAGGTGAAATTAAATATGGGTTGATTACCTGAAGGATGAGTGTGAAGCAGGAAGGCTAAAGGGGATGGTGAATATTAACACATCAATCCAGGAAGAGGGAACACTATAGGTAATGTCTGAGCATTTCTCCATGCTCAAAGTAAATGTGATCTTCTGTAAAATGAGGTCCAAAATGAAAATGTCTAATATCTCTAAAGCAAAACACATATTGGGTGGGCCAAAAATTGCCTTCGTTTTTTTAAGTAAGAATGAAAGACACATTTTTCATTTTCACCAAGAACTTTACTGAACAATGTATTCACCCTTTTGTTCCACTACCTTCTGCCATTTTTCAGGCAACTTCATAATTCTGTCTTCCCAAAACTTTTTATCTTTTTGAGCAAAGAACTGTTCCAGGTGCCTTTTACAGTCTTCCAGGGAATTGAAATATTTTCCAGTAAGAGAATTTTGTAAGGACCTAAATAAATGGAAACCCGAAGATTCAATGTCTGGTGGATACTGCAGATGAATCAGAAATTCCCAGCCAAGCTGTAACAGTTTTGCCTGGTCATCAAAAAAACATGCAGTCTTGCATTACCCTGATGAAAGATTATGCATTTTCTGTTTAATTCTGGACGCTTTTCATCGAGTGCTGCTTTCAGTTGGTCTAATTGGGAGCGGTACATGTTGGAATTCATCGTTTGGTTTTCCGGAAGGAGCTCATAATAGAGGACTCCCTTCTAATCCCACCATATACACAACATCTCCTTCTTTGGATGAAGACCGGTCTTTGGTGTGGTTAGTGGTGGTTCATTTCGCTTGCCCCACGATCTCTTCCATTCCACATAGTTGTACAGTATCCACTTTTCATCACCCATCACAATTTGTTTTAAAAACGGAATGTTTTCATTATGTTTCAGTAGAGAATCACATGTGGAAATATGGTCAAGAAGGTTGTTTTCGCTTAACTTGTGTGGAACCCAAACATCAAAGCGATTCACATAACCAGGCTGGTGCAAATGATTTTCAATGCTTGATTTGGATATTTCGAGTATGTCAGCTATCTCCCGCGTGGTATAATGTTGATCGTTCTCAATTATTGTTTCGATTTGATCGCTATCAACTTCAACTGGTCTACCCAACTGTGGAGCATTGTCCAGCAAAAAATCTCCAGCACGAAACTTCGAAAACCACTTTTGACACATTCAGTCAGTCACAGCACCTTCTCCATACACTGCATAAATCTTTTTGTGGGTTTCAGTTGCATTTTTACCTTCCTTGAAATAATAAAGCATAATATGACAAAAACATTGCTTTTTTCTTCCATCTTCAATATTAAAATGGCTACACAAAAATCCACCAATTTTGATGAGTCTTTCTTTAAATGCACGCTGATGTGACAGCTGTCACTTACAATCTAACATAATTGTTTATAATGAAGTTAAAGACAACTAAATGCTACTAGAGTCATCTTATGGAAAAAAACAGATGAACATTTTGGCCCACCCAATAGTAAACTCTAAAAAATTAGAGTGTCAAATTAGCTCTGTAAATTTTACTATCCCCTTCTTTCGGTAAGGGCTAATAAACTGATCCTTGAGGGATGTGGACTTTTGTTACAACTAACAGTCAGATTGGGGGAGACTTATTCTAGGTAGCTATTGTTGAATAATAAACCACCCCAAGCATTGTGGTATAACAAACCATTCTATTATGTTATGGATTCTATAGGTCAGGAATTCAGCCAGATACTCATACAGAATGACAAATTAAGTTGACCATTGGCTAAAATAAATTATAGTGTCTGCATGGAGACATGCAACCATATTTACCATCTATGTCACCTTGGGCAAGTCACATCCTCTAAAAGCCTCTGTTTCACCATCTGTAAAATGGAAATTATAAGAATGAGCAACATTACATGGTCATTTTAAGGTTTAAATGAGCAGAGAGCTAATTCTGTAAATCCCTAGCAGAGTGCCTGACAAGTAATGAGACCAACAAATGTTAACTAGTATTATTATTTTTTAATTCAGCCGGAATATAGTGGGAATAACTGATCTGTGCCCTGTGAGGTTTGGGCTCTTATCTGAGAAGACTTGAATGGTTGGGAGCTAGAAGTACCTAAAGGCTTCTTTTCTTGATTATCTGGAATCTGAGCAGGGATGTCTCCAACTCTCAGGTCAACTGGCACTGTGAACGAGATGATGTGCGTGGGGGACTCACCGTGTGGCTTGGGCTGTTCAAAGATGGCAGTTGAATTCCGAGAGAGTGGTCCAAAATGAGAGCATGGAAGGAGCATATGAAATAGAAACTTTCTGGCTACCTTTATAAATTAGAATCTGTTGCAAGACCACCCCAGAAAGAAAGTTTCTTTTCCAAATTGAAGCATAGTTGATGTACAATGTTGTGTTAGTTTCAGGTGTACAGCAAAGCAATTCAGATTTTTATATATATATATATATTTAAAAGTATATATATATATATACACACACACACACACATACTCTTTCAGATTCTTTTCCATGAAAGTTTCTTTTTTTAAATAATGTCAGTGTCTGAATAGACTTATACCACCTAGTCAAGTATATTCATATGAGCACAGGACCTGGCCACCATACCAGATAGGATTTCCTTGAGAGCAGGATTTGTGATTTAGTCACCAGTGTACCTTTAGTGTGCATTACAGTGGCTGCTGTATACCAGGTGCTCTATAGACATATGTTGAATAAAGAAATGAATTAATTCAAGCTCTGTTGAAAGAATGTCAGACAGTGAACACATGTGTAAAATACTTACTTTATTATTTTGACCAGGAAGGCTAAAACTGTGTGGCCTGATGTGGGTATAGTTTCCCTGTCCAAAAAGAGTCACTAGTGGTGGCATTTCAAATATTATGATGCCAAGGGAGAAAAAGGAAATTATTTATGGACAAAAGACTTTGCCAATACTCCTCTCACTCCAGATCCTATCATTTTTCCTAGAACAGTTTACGCTGGTACAGGAAAGCAATATAATTTCCATCTAAACCATTAAATACTTCTGTTGGTTTGTGCTGTTGCTTTGCCTTGGGAGACTAGTTACATAATTAAGAACAAAGAGTCCATGGCTGAACACCATTTTGGTCAATGACTCACCGTGTGACCTTGAACCCATGGTACGCTTTTGACATCAGCTTCCCCCTCACTTAGCACAACTTTATAGCTAGAAGACACAGCCACAGTGATCAAAATTTTATTCCAAAGTGACAACACAGGGAGCTTTACAAAAATAATGTATGGTGATCCTAAACACCTTCTCCCTGTGCCTAAACACTCTCTTGACCATAAGTCATGTCACCCTGGAAGATGCATTGTCTCTCTCAAACAATCAGAATATGAGCCCTCAATGCATAGCAGCTGGGAGAATTTGGTGCCAGTAATTTTTTTTATTTGCTAATATCATTTGGCTTTCTCCTCAAATGAAATTTAAAATGAAACAATTTGGCAATCCACATTAGCACCATCTAGCAATGGTCCCATGGTCCCACTGAAGTCTGATAATTTACAGACTCATTGGACTGAAAGGGACTTGGCAAGCTTAGCTAATTCAGTGGTTGCTAAACCTGGCTGAATATCAACATTTAATGGGGACCTTTAAAAAATACAGATTCCTGGGCACAAAGCCCAACTGATCAGTAGGTTAGAATCTGCACAAGTGGGACCTAGAAATCTTAGTCTTTACAAAGCTTTCCAAATGATTCTGATAAGGTGGGATTTGAAAACATTGCTTTAATCTGTATCTCATTTTCAACTGAAACTCTGAGAATCGTTTTATTTGCTTATTTACATGTTCGTTCATTCAATTATTCACTTACCTAAGTAAAGAAAATGTTGCAATAAAACTCTCCAGATCCCCATTGGTAATTTTCAGACCTCTCATGGGTGAGTGGCCAGGATGTGCTTTAATCAGTTTTAGAGATAAGAGGCTAGAAGTTCTTCAAAGCGTGGGTGCTTCCAGGAGCTTACCGTCAGCAACATTTCCTCTTCTGTAAATCCCTAACACTAGGTCACTCTCTTTCCCTTTTAAACTCTGATCTTGTTTTAAATGTGCTTATTCCCATGGGACTCTGGTGCTTCCCTTAAAGCAGAAACTTTATCAAACTTTCTTAATGTCCATCTCTCTCTTAACAGCATTACTCTTTCAGTATAGATATCATAGATTAAAAGAAAACGTATGAGATTATAACTGTCGACTGAAAAAAATGCACAGCCTAAAAGTTGAGAATTATGTTTTATTTGGTGGACAAAACTGAGGACTTAAGCCTGGGACACCACCCCTCAGCTCTGAGAGATTGCTCCAAAGAGGTAAGGGAGGAGCCAGGTTATGTTTTTGCAACAAAGAACAGGTGGTTGGAACTTCGAAAGATTACTGATTACTAAAGAAAAACAGATACCTCAAGTTAATGAATTTAGCTCTTTTCTTTGTATGGGAAGATGCAAGAGTCTGGGCTCATTGAAATCATTCCTTTGATATGCACCTTAACTTTCTAGGGCCAGTATCCTGCTTTCAGGATGCATCCTGAATCCCTCGGGGTACACAGTTGGGGGTGGCTTCAGCAGCTGAGGGCTTGATGGCAGGCCACATTTTTCATTCACAAATATCTCCCTATTCAAAACTCTTTAATGATTTCTCATTTAATGAAGAAAACCAGACTTCTTAACCTGTTCTTGTGCACCTGCATGATTTTGCTTATGCTGGCTTTTTGACTGTATCGTGTCTCATTTTCCTTCTTGTTCTCTAGCTTCAAAACCCCCATTCTGTTTTGTGAACATAAATGTCCTGCCTCTGGAGTTTGACCCTTATTATTTTGCTCTGCCTTGAATATTTGAGTAATATATAACAGCCCAGTATTCAGATGTAACTTAACTCTCACCTCCTCAGAGAGCACGTCCCTGATCAATCTCTTGTATATCTCCCGCACACCTCATCACTCCCCGGTTTATCACCCAGTGTATTTTTCTTCTGCAGCAGCAGCAGTCAAAAGCTGTTATGCTTTGTTTATTGATATATTCATTGTCTTTGGTCTGTCACCCTATTAGAATATACGCTTCCTGAGGGCAGAGATTTTGCCCCTCTTCTCTACTGTGGAATTCCTGGCTTTCAGCAGGGGGCCTGGTAGAAAACGGGCATTCAATACATACTCACTGAATGAGTAACTTAGTGTTGCAGGTTTTACCAATGCAGGCTCTGCTGAAATCAGAAGTAGCTTCTTATCTAATCTGCTGTGTCATAGGAAACTCTGCTCTCTTGGTACATCTGGTTGACTGAACAGTTACAATTTTACTTAGTCATAGTAACTCATATCTTAATGTAATCATCTTACTAACTAACCTAAACCCTTCTTTCTCCAACATAAAGCTACACTCTTTTCATAGTGACTTCAGGGAGAAAAAAATCCACTGGCACACTTACAGTGTATTCTCAATAACTTACTATTAGTAAATAACACCCTTTGCTTTGAACATCAAAGTCACCACAGCAATTGTATGAACAACCTAATGAAGATGTATATCATTTCATTATTTGTACACAGCAAACATTTATTTTTATGAACTGCCCAGTCTGACAGCATTTAGAAAGTTTTTAACCTTTTCATATTGAAGTTTATATGATTCTAAACTTGAAGCATGACATTGTGGAAAAAGCACTGGGTGAAGTCATGGCTTGAAGTAATTATTTCACTCTTTGTGTGATCTTGGAAATGTCATGTCGCATATCTGAGCATAAATTTCCTCCTCAATAAAATGGGGATAAAAACCTAACCCACGGAGTTACTGTGACATTCAACATCCAAATAAATTTCTGTACATGGATACATTTTATAAGTAAGAATACTTTATTTAAATTTAAGGAAGTTTGTGAACGGTAGCTGCTATTCATTCATGTAAGGAGGCTTATTGGGCACTTAGTGTGTGTAATCGTTGTGCTAAGTGCAAGAGACACAAGTGAATGTAACAGGCATGGTTTTCATGGTCTAAGAAAAGGACAGATGGTAAATATTCATAAATAAATATATCATCATTTTTAATAAGCATTACAAAGGAATACTATATAAGATTATCAGAGACATAACATTCATCAATAAATAATAACATAGTTATGAAATTGATACAGTCCTAAAACAATCCTGTATTATGCCAACATTATTAAAGCTCTCATTCTCTAAGGAGAGGAAGAGAAGTAGGTGACATCTGAAAAAGGGAGTGGCATTGTTCACTGAAAATATTCTAATACGTTAGAATTTTTCCAAGTCCAGATTAATGCAGTTCATGGAAGACTGGAAAATAAAGGAATTTCCTTAGAGAAAATGTATGTATCAACTCCCAGTTCTATCTACATTCTAACCTTGGAATTTTACTCGTTTTAATTTTCACTCACCTTCTGTTCTTCCTGAATAACACCTATTTTCTGAATAAGTTCATGCTCATTTCCTTCTATTTCTTTACCATTACCATAGTCTTGACCACTTATTAAAGTCATTGTAATATTCCATCAATTCATATCTGTGTTTCTAGTATTTCCTTTTCGAATCTAAGTGATATTTCGTCTTAGAGATCAATGTAGATAAGTCATAAAAGCAATTGGAAATTTGACTACATGATAGTTGACCAAAAAAAAAAAAACAAATGCCTACACATAACCAAAAGACAAATAGCAAATGGAAAAATTATTTACAGGACATAACATAGGGAAATGGCTGACTTCATTAATATGCAAAGAGCTCTTAAAAATCAATAACAGAAAGACAAATTATTTAATAGAAAAATGGGCAAAGAAGATGAACAGGCAGTCCCCAGAAAGAATCATATATATGGCCCATAAACATGAAAAAGAGCACAATCTCACATATAATTAAGGAAATGCAAATTAATATTTTAATGAGATGCCTTTTGTCACCTATTCAGAAGGGTATATACATCAGTTTGAGAATACCGCATACTGGCAGTGGTTGAGAAAATCCGATCTTGCATTAACTATTGATGAGATTGTAAATTTGTAAAATATATAACACGTAAAAAAAATAGAAGTCAATTTGGCTCTATCAAAATTTAAGGAATGCATACCCTTTCACAGAATAATTCCACTTGTTAGGTTATTCCTTACAGATATACTCACATTTACTTATGTTAGTGTATTTTGTGTGATTTAAAAGAAAATCTGCAAACAACATAAAGGTCCATCAACAGAAGCCTGGTTAACTAAATTTTCTACATTTATATGCATTGGGTTCTTGGAGAGAGTGCCCAGCATATAGCACACCTTTCTCCTGCCTAAGTGAAGAATCAATTGAGAAATAAGACAAGAAATAGCATATACAGAGACTAAAATAACCCCTTGAAATAAATAAACAATAAAGGCTGCGCTAAAGAACAATAAACAATAAAGGCTGTGGCTTTTATCTACAGGCAGATTGGCTTCCTAGAATGCCCTGTGTATCTCTGGACCAGTAGAGGGCTTCCCACTGGGCAGGGCTTGCTCCTGTAGGGACTTGCTAGTGCATGCTCCCAGGGGCAGAACTTCCTAAAGAGAAGAAAGGAAGAAGCTAAGACAAGTATGTGAAATTCATTCTTCTCAAGTGACCAATTAATAAGTGATCCCATTTTGGTAAAAAAAAAAAATGAACAAACCCATGCCACAAAGCAAACTTGAGTAACTCAAACTCTTCTGGAAATATGACCAACTACTCTTTATTGGTTACATTTGTGGAAGACAACAGATCAAGGACTCGGAGCAACTATTATTGTTCATTTTATATCCTTTGTATTTTTCAGATTTGTTTTTATTATGTACATATATTATTTATTACAAAGATAAAACTAATTTAAAACATTTGTCAGTGCCTGATTTTTGCTATTGAATAAAAAAAGCAAATTTATTTTTGCTCACTTGCTCCAAACCTCCCTTCAAACTTTGTCTCCAGCTAACACCTAGACATAAGGCCTGAATACCACCAAATATTTACATTACCCCTGCCAAGGTTATTTCATCAGTGGACAAAACATTCCCCATCAACTCTGCCTGTCAGAAAACTGTCTAAGAAGTCACACTCCTGTCTACTGCTGGGAAAGAAGATTGATAGAATATTTATCAAAAATGACATAGCAGTATCTATCAACAACTTTAAAAATGTCTTTTTATCTGGTAATTTTAGTTTTAGAAATTTATCCTAAAGTAATCATCATGGATGTGAGTAAAGACTTTGTTTCTAGGATGTTCATTAGAATATTGTTTTTAATCCCAGTGACATTCTTAATACTAAATGTCCAGTATCAGGAAATTGGTTAGATAAGGTATGAGATATCCCTATAAAGGATACCTTGCAGTCATTAGAATGATGGAGCAGAATATACCGTGACCTAAAAAGCTGTTCACAACATATTCTCCAGTGGAAAACACGTAGGTACAAAACATTATGTAAAATATATATCTGTTTTTGTATATGAAATCTAAATAGGAATAGCTGTAGAAGAAAACATACTAAACTATCAATAGTGGTTATCTCTGTATGATGAGCTATTGACCTAGTTTTCATTTTCTTACATAGATATACTTTTTTCAGTTTTCTCTAATAAACATATATTACTCTTTTATTAAAATAATTAAGCAATTTTTAAAATAAAAATGTAGCAGAAGAATACTGCTACAATTTCAGGACCCAGCTAAGGAATCATCTATCACAGGATGCTTTCCCATGTCTCCATGTTGTAATTATTTCTCCCTTCCCTAAATTCTCCCTTTACAAGTGCTTAGACCTTCTTGCTATATCTATGACACCTGCCCTAGGCTGAAGACTCCTTGATGGCAGGGACCATGTCTTATCTAACTGGGAAACCCTTATAGCTCCCGAGAGCAATGCAAGATATATGTATATACAATAACTGCTGGTTGACCTGAACTGAATTACCTGTGTTGGGTTTACATTTAAAAGGAGATTACCACGGTACTGATGACATGACAGTAGATATAGGTCATGTTAACTATGGAAATTACTCATTGGTGGTAAAAAACAAAAAGCAAAACTCTGATGAATTTTTCAGTTTCTGCTGAATGTGATTCCATTTGAATGGACACTCAGATGGATATTTGACATTGTCAAACACAAGTGCCAGAAGACACCCGAAAAGGCTCTCTATACCTTGAGCAGAGGCAGTGGCCTGACACAGTAAAAATCAGCTTTCCATAAGAAAAGTTTTGCTATGGAGAAAGTTCTGAGTCCTCCATCAATCCAACCCTTGTACAAGTCTGGAGTTTTTAAATAAAGAGCCCAGTAATCGAGTACCTGCTCTCACTCTTGCCTTCCGGGGAATAAAAGCAGCAAGATGAGCCTTGGCAGTTTTGTGCCTCTGTAGGACTTGTTAAATTTCTCTCTCTCTCTTCTTCTACCACTTGAAATCTTTTTTTTTTTTTAACATCCTTTTTGGGGTATAATTGCTTTACAATGTTGTGTTAGTTTCTGCTGTATAACAAAGTGAATCAGCTATATGTATACATATATCCCCATATCTCTTCCCTCTTGTGTCTCCCTCCCACCCTCCCAATCCCACCCCTCTAAGTGGTCACAAAGCATGGAGCTGATCCCTGTGCTATGCAGCTGCTTCCCACTACCTATCTGTTTTACATTTGGTCGTATATATATGTCAGTGCTACTCTCTCACTTCATCCCAGCTTATCCTTCCCCCTCCCAGTGTCCTCAAGTCCATTCTCTATGTCTGCATCTTTAGTTCTGTCCTGCCCCTGGGTTCATTAGAACCTTTTTTTTTTTACATTCCATATATATGTGTTAGCATACAGTATTTGTTTTTCTCTTTCTGACTTCACTCTGTATGACAGTATGACAGACTCTAGGTCCATCCACCTCACTACAAATAACTCAATTTTGTTTCTTTTTATGGCTGAGTAATACTCCATTGTATATATGTGCCACATCTTTTTTATCCATTCATCTGTCGATGGACACTTAGGTTGCTTCCATGTCCTTGCTATTGTAAATAGAGCTGCAATGAACATTGTGGTACATGACTTCTTTTGAATTATGGTTTTCTCAGGGTTTATGCTCAGTAGTGGGATTGCTGGGTTATATGGTAGTTCTACTTTTAGTGTTTTAAGGAACCTCCATACTGTTCTCCATAGTGGCTGTACCAATTCACATTCCCACCAACAGTGCAAGAGGGTTCCCTTTTCTCCACACCCTCTCTAGCATTTATTGTTTGTAGATTTTTGGATGATGGCCATTCTGACTGGTGTGAGGTGATAACCGCATTGTAGTTTTGATTTGCATTTCTCTAATGATTAGTGATGTTGAGCATCCTTTCATGTGTTTGTTGGCAATCTGTGTATCTTCTTTGGAGAAATGTCTATTTAGGTCTTCTGCCCATTTTTGGATTAGGTTGTTTGTTTTTTGATATTGAGCTGTATGAGTGCTGATGCTTTATGTTCTGGCTTGTAAATGAAGCCTGTTATTATCATTGAGATATTGTTTTTATAGCATAAATAATGAGCTCAAACAGGAGAAGCAGCATTGGGTGGAATTACTGCCTGAGCTGAGATGAAAATAGTCAGTATGTCCTCACTTACAAATCTCATCTTCATGTCAGCTCCATCCTGCTGGCTGTCTCACTACAGATTCATTTCACAGGAGACCCAATAAAACATGCAGGTGGCATTGATCTGTTTTATTCATCGCCAGAGATAGAAATGCGTCATTTGAAAGTAATAGGAGGGCTTGGGTTTATAATCCAATCCAGAATGGATTGGTCTGCAGTGCAGACCATTAAGAAAAGACTCATCCACCTGAAGGAAGAGATGACTCCAGGGACCCATGTTTGAAATCCTCTGTGATGTCATGCCTGTTATCACTCACCATGCTTCAGGGTTTTGCAACCTGAATGATGCAATTGCTCATTAGAACAAGTCCTTAAATCAACCCAAGATGCTATGATCAATTTCCAGATATTTCTCCCAAATCTGCCTGCCCTTTTCTTCTTTAATCCTGTGCAAAAAGAATACTAAGACATAATCTTATAGAAATGGAAAGGAAACTTAGGTATCATCTATTTCAATATTTTTCCTAATCATTATATATGTCCAAAATTATAATGGTCAACCACTCTTATTGAATACTTTCAGATAAGGGAAATTCACTATATTATAATACAGCCCCCGGCCACACACACACAAAAAATATTTTTTGAAAGCTTTGGTTTTTAGAAAGTAATAATAAAAATCTTCCCGTTGGTATTTCTAGGGAAGACAGTTTTATTCCCTAGAGTCACCACAGTAACCCATCGCATTCCTTGTATGATAGCGTTTTAAGAAAGTGCAAAATAAAGAAACAGTCCTTAAAATGGCCTATAATGACAATCTTGCTTACCTCTGTAATTTATCCTGTACTATTCTGTATCCTTTCTTTCAGTTCTAAGAACACATCATGCCCCCTCCTCCTAGGTGTCCCTTACTATTTCCCCAGATAACACATACTCATCCTCAGATCAAATGTCATCTCTTCAGGAGAGATTTTACTGGTTCCCCCAGGCTGGACCAAATCCCTCTGTCATATACCTTAATCCTATCAAATAAATACCATTATAGCTCATGTTGTATTTTAATTAAACTTTTTATTTTGAGATAATTGTAAATTCACATGCAGTTATAATACAGTAAGATCCTCTGTACACTTTTCCAAAGTTCCCCCAAGAGTAACCTCTGGCAAAACCACAGTGCAGTATCACAGCCACTATACTGATACTGATATACTTCACCAACCTTACTTATATTTCCCCAATTTTACTTTTTGCCCATGTGTCTTTAGTTCCATGCAATTTTATTACATATGTAGGGTCATGTATCTACCACTACAGTCAAAACACTAAAGAGTCCGTCACTATAAGGGTCCCAGATATTGACTTTTATAGTCACATGTCCACTTCCTTTTCCTCACATATAACCCTGAACCATCCCTAACCCCCTAGCAACCACTAATTTTTTCTCCATTTCTCCATTTTTTCATTTTAAAATTCTATGTAAATGGAATACATTATGTAATTTGGGGGTTGGATTTTTTTCACTCAGAACAAATTCCTTGAGATGAAACCAAGTTTTTGTGTGTATCGATTGTTCACCCTTTTTATTGCTGAGTAGTATTACATGGTGTGGACATTCCACAGTTTGTTTACCATTCACCCCCACTGAACAACATCTAAAGGTCTATTTTTCCCTTGGCTTTTGGTGATTACAAACAAGGCTCTATGTGAACAAATGTTTTTATTTATCTGAAAAAAAAATGCCCAAGAAGGTAATTGCTGGGTTGCATTCCTATTGCATTTTATAATTATGTATTTGAGCTTTTTAATTCACTTACAGCTGTGTTAGCCACTTGGCTGTGAGCTCTGTAAAAGCAAAAGACTAAATAGTTTTGTATCTCTGGCACCCAGCATGATGCCTGGCACTTAATCATTATTAAATACATATAAACACAGTGTATGTAGGTATATTTTTAATACTCTCCTAACTGGTGTAGGGGGTTGATATTGAGCCCAAGCTTTTCAGGCCCACAAGTCCCACTAGACTTCTCAGTTTACACCTTCCTTTTCTAGGATCTGTGAGTGTCCTGAGATCTGGCAGCTAAGAATTCAGAAAAAGGAAGGCTTGTCTGGATGAATCCTACGATTCTTTACTTCCATGTTGTTTATCTTCAATCCATGGTCTTCTACTGAAATAATGTCTGTTGTGTCCTCTTGACTCTAGGAAGTTCACTGTGTAGAACTTAAAGAGGAAGGGAAATAATAAATAAAAAGACACCAGAGATCCAATTTTAATAATAGTAACCTTTGATCTGCAAGTCCGTAGTAAATGACCTAAGATCTAACAGTGAACTAAAGACCAGAAAAATATTTTAAAAACAAAAAGTGTGTCTCCTCTGTTGTTTTTTTGTTGTTGTTATTTTTCCTCTGTGTTTCTGACAAAAGTAACATTCTTACAGAGAGGTTTTCTAGAGAAGTTCACTTTCAGGCGAGACCTGGGTTTCTTTCATAATTTTCTGTTACCTTTGTTGGGTAAATCCATATCCCAGAGCCTCAGTTTCACAATAAAATAAATGTTGATAATAATTCCTAAGGTCACATGAAGTGAGGCATGAAAAGGTAATATTACAATCATAGAGTATCGTGTGAATGCATATGTCCATTTTTGCCCATTAGACTGAAATCAGGTTCCTACAGCACCTCCATTTCAGTTTAGTTCAGAAGACTTGAACTGGTCATCTACTATGTTCTAGGCACTAAGGATAATTACATGTGTGTGTGGTTAGGGATGGGGGTTGGTATAAAGGTAGAGGCTCTGTATGACTTTGTCACCATGGAAAGAAATACTGGTGATAGTGTAATGATAGATGGAAACAGAAAATGTAACAGAAAACCAGAGGAGAGACACCTAATCCAACTTGGGAAAGATAAGGGAAGATTCTGGGCCTAAGTAAGGATTCTTTGGAGAATATGATATTGAGTGGGTCTTGAGGAAGGAAGGATATGGACCTTTAGAGATGGAGGAAGGAGATTTAAGAAAAGTGGCGTTAGAGGATCAAAGGCATAGAAAGTGAAAAGGCATTAAGAATAAGTGAATTGGGCAGAAGAGTATAATGAGTGGACAGGAGTAGTTAGGTGAATGAAAACGTAGGTTTGGGCCACGTCATGAAGGGCCAATAAATGTAGATGTAAAATTTTGGCATTGAACCATTGGCAGGAGAGCCAATTGAAGGCTTTTGAGCAAGGACCCCAAGGACACCGTGTGAGGAGTTGTGCTGAGGAAGGTGATCATGGCAGCAGAAGGGGTTGGAGAAAAAGAAACTTAGATGAACATATACTAGCCAAAGAGAGAAAAAGAGAACGAGTAAGCAAGATCAGAAGTCAGGGTGCTACAAGCAGAGTAGAATTTTCAGGAGGAGATTGGAGGAATTGAGGCAGGAACACTCCAGGAAGTATTTAATAGGTGAAATTAGGTTATAGGCACGAATTCTACAGATATATCTCACTCAGCTTAAATACTCATTCTTCCACTCGATGTGTAACCTTAGTGTCCTATCTGTGCCTTAGTGTCCTCATCTATAAAATGTGATCAATGACATAGAATCCAAAACAGATTCCTATTTTTATCATTAAATCAAATAAGTATAAACATAATCAATAACACATAAATGTTAGCTATATTATTAAGTTTTAAAAAATTTTGCTTATTATTATCCAGGAACTTAAATTCTATCTTGTGTGCTAGGAGGGACATGAAGGGTATTAAAATTTAAAAAGGTTACCTTCTCCACAACAGGGAGAGTGGATTTGAGGAAGGTAAGACCTACAAAAACGAGACCAATTAGGGGGCTGTTTCAGTAACCTAGGAAAGAGATACTGAAAACCTGGACTAGAGGAGAGGTATTTTATGATAAACCTCATGGATTGCTCATAATAGTAACCCCATGGCTTGGAATTGCACTCAGCACATGGTGGGCTCTCAAAATAACTGATGAATGAATGAATGAATGAGTGAACAGAGTGGCGAATCTGAAAAATTTACAGAGAATAAATTTTTAAAATTGAAGTATAATATGCACTCAGAAATGATCACGTCATAAATATATAGCTCCATGAACTTTTACAAACTGAACAAACCCATAAAACCATCTCCCAGATCAACAAACAAAAAATTATCTCCCCTCCCCATCTCTTTTTTTTTTTTCTTTTTTTTGCTGTATGCAGGCCTCTCACTGTTGTGGCCTCTCCCGTTGCGGAGCACAGGCTCCGGACGCGCAGGCCCAGCGGCCATGGCTCACGGGCCCAGCCGCTCCGCGGCACATGGGATCTTCCCGGACCGGGGCACGAACCCGCGTCCCCTGCATCGGCAGGCGGACTCTCAACCACTGCGCCACCCGGGAAGCCCTCCCCATCTCTTTTTCTGTGGTCTTTCTGTCACTACCACCACACAAAGCAACTGCATACATTAGATTGCCTTTTAAATATATATATATATATATAGTTATTTGCATCCATGTTGCTGCAGATGGCAATATATATATATATACAAAAATTGAGGCATATAAGTATATAATTATTTGTGTCTTGTTTATTTCTTTTGCTCAATATTATAATATACTAGAATTGTTTATTCTGATGATTGCTGTCAGGGAGGAAGAAATTTTCCTCTACCATTCTAGGTTTTAAGATCTAGGCTGATCTAGGAATTAGACTGACATGAGACAGATTAACAGGATAAAATCAAACAAAAGTTTAATAACATGCATACCTGGGAGAGACCCAGAAAAACTGAGCGAGTCATCAAAATGAAAAATTATTCTCAATTCTAAGGTTTAAAAAGTGTTCTCCTATGAATTCCTGATTGTTTGCTTTTCATTTTTAAGTGAGCAGTCTAGGTGGAATTTAATTTGTGTAAGGTATGAGGTAGGAGCTCAAGATTTTTATTTTTTTTTTCTGTGATGATATCCAATTGGCCCGCTACCCTTTGTTGGCAAGATCGTATTTTCCCAACACAGTGATATCACCAATATAGTGAATTAGATAACCATATTCTTGAAAGTGTATTCTCTTCTGCTGGTCAACTTATCTAAAAAAAAAATATTAAAAAAAATTTTTGTTGGGGTATAGGTGACTTACAATGTTGTGTTAGTTTCTGCTGTACAGAAAACTGAATCAGTTCTACATATAAGTATATCCACTCTTTTTTGGATTCTTTTCCCATATAGGCCATTGCAGAATATTGAGTAGAGTTCCCTGTGCTATATAGTAGGTCCTTATTAATTACCTACTTTATGTATAGTAGTGTGTATGTGTCAATCCCGATCTTCCAATTTATCCTCCCCACCACCCCCTGCCTGCTTATCCACTGGTAACCATAAGCTCATTTTCTACATCTGTAACACTATTTCTGTTTGTAGATAAGTTCATTTGTAGCCTTTTTTTGTAGATTCCACATATAAGCAATACCATAGTATATTTGTCTTTCCCTGTCTGACTTACTTCATTCAATATGACAATCTCTAGGTCCATCCGTGTTGACATTATTTCATCCTTTTTTATGGCTGAGTAATATTCCATTGTATATATGTATCACATCTTCTTTATCCATTTCTCTGTTGATGCACATTTAGGTTGCTTCCATGTCCTAGCTATTGTAAATAGTGCTGCAATGAACACTGAGGTGCATGTATCTTTTTGAATTATGGTTTTCTCTGGATATATGCCCAGGAATGGGATTGCTGGATCATATGGTAACTCTATTTTTAGTTTTTTTAAGGAACCTCCATACTGTTCTACATAGTGACTGTACCAGTTTACATTCCCACCAACAGTGTAGGTGGGTTCTCTTTTCTCTACACCCTTTCCAGCATTTATTGTAAAAAAAAAACACCATTATTTTGCATGTTTGAGGAAACCAGTTCTTTGGGAAGGGGACTTGGTGGTATTTGATGGTTTCTCCAGGAAGCCCTAAGTTGCAGCAAGCCCTAAAGATTGGCTTTGAACACAACTACAGACAGTTGCAGCTTCTGTTATTTTAATATTCTTGGAATGAGATCTGTTTGAAAACTCCATGCAAATGGCTGCAATTTCATTTACCCAATGTGTGAAAAATAAGTATCTTCACATTTTCCTGAGAACACATAGGTTAGGTTCATTTTTTCCCCATGCATTATCAGGCATAATAACTTTGTTCTGATGTTTTTTCGAAACCAAAGCTCAGCCTGGTCACAGAGAATAATGGTCAAGGCTTGGTTCTTCCAGAGAGCAGGGTTCTAATCTCAGTGCTCCCCTGGTTCAGTGGGAGACACGTGGTAAAGTCATCTGAGTGCTTGGTGCCTCATTTCCCTCAAAGTAAAATGAAGCTAATAAAAATTTAATTATATATATCCCCCAGCTAATTAAAGAACCAATCAATAATTCCCTCAAATAATTTATTATAATTGTAAACTTGCAAAATATGTGTGACAGCACATTAGAATGTTAAAAACTCCTTTGCATAAAGATATTATTCTGGTGTGCTGCTTCCCTCCTCGATTATATTTTGTCCTGGGTCCATAAAGTCTTTAACTAAAGGTGATGTGCTATTAAAGAGTAATAAAGATTGTGATGCAGTGAAATTGACAATTGCCTTCACTTCGTCCATAAATGTCAAAGGAATTCATTCTGAATTTTTCCAACACAGCCTCCTCAGCATCTATAGTTTCCTCCTGGCTTCAAGCTGCTCCCCTGTGGGGTGTACCAAACCTGAAGACTTGATTAAAACAATTATTTTCACATTTGAATCTTCTTTTCTGCCAGTGATATGTTTACTTCTCTCTTCCCAGAGTCAAATTTTTTTTTTTTTTTTTTGGCGGTACGCGGGCCTCTCACTGTTGTGGCCTCTCCCGCTGCGGAGAACAGGCTCCGGACGCGCAAGCCCAGCGGCCATGGCTCACGGGCCCAGCCGCTCCGCGGCATGTGGGATCCTCCCGGACCGGGGCACGAACCCGTGTCCCCTGCATCGGCAGGCGGATTCTTAACCATTGCGCCACCAGGAAAGCCCCCAGAGTCAAATTTTTGAATCAAGAAATTGAAATTTTTTTAATGTGTTGATAGAGGAAAAAAGCCATGAGATTCCATATGGACACGTAGCCTCTAGTGTCTTTCCCCATCACAAATCTAATGCAGGATATCTCAACTTCCTGAAGCATTAGAATGTAATCAAGGAGGGTGGGGGTACTCTCCCTCTCTCTCAACTTTTTATTTTGAAATAATTAGAGAATCAAGGGGAATTACAAAAATAGTATATAGAATCCCAAGAATCTTTCACCCAACTGCCCCCAATGGTGACATCTTATATGACTCTAGTACCATATCAAACCAGGAAATCACCATTGGTATAACCTTTTTAATAGACCACAGACCTTACTCAGTTTTCACCAGTTTTTAAGCACGTGTGTGTGTGTGTGTGTGTGTGTGTGTGTGTGTGTGTGTGTGTAATTCTATGTGATTTAATCCAGTGTCTAGATGAATGTACCACAGTACACCCAAGATACAATAGTGTTCCCTCATCACAAAAGAATTCCCTTTTACTACCCCTTTTCCATGGTTGCCACGTGGGTATGATAGCTCTTTTTCCTGCAGAATAAAGTACAAACTTCTTAGCCTATTAATTAATCAAAGCCCTTCAAAAGGAAGAGGTTACTTTAAATTGGCAGTGCCTAAGTTATTCACTGGGACCTGGTTTACCTGTGGGCAGACACTGTGAGTGCAAAGGTTAACGCACAGATGTTAATCTTCCCCTAAACTTGCTCTAGTGACAAGGTAAACTTTTGCAGAGTACTCCTGGATGTCCTCACCCCTCTTGAGCCCTTTTCATCTCCATGCAGGTGGTGTGGCAAAAATATTTTGTAGAGTCCTAAAAAATTGGGACAGATCTGCAATTTTCAGATTTTCTTATTTCAGTTGTTACCTGCAACTGGATAAGTAAGCTGGGCCAGAATTTTCCCTAC